>NW_026690919.1:600000-836062 GCF_020826845.1 Diceros bicornis minor | reverse complement strand
AGTAGGTTGTTCCTTTTTATTACTTAGTATATCCCAGCTATAGCTGCTTTTAGACACAATGGTACAGCATTGGTGGTGGGGGGGGGGACTGGATAAGGTTCTGTGGATTTGCACTCCTGGCCACCTTGTAACTCCCTGGGCAAGGCCAGAAAGTTTTGAACAGTGACAGCTGATGGGCTGGGCACCTCCCCCCACATAGGGCCCTCTTGAGATGCTACATTAAGGAGCACATCCCTCTTCCCCTCTTCAAAGTGTCCACACTCAGGTACACAGGTGTCCTCAGACTTGACTGTGAAAGAAAATCATTAAGTAAACAGTAGTATATCAAGCACAGAGCTGTGGTAAAAAATGTGAATGTTCATATCATTAAGTGAAATAAGCTAGTCTAGAAAGGCTACATACTGTATGATCACAATTATATGACATTCTGGAAAAGACAAAACTATGGAGACAGTAAAAAGATAAGTTGCCAAGGGTTAGAGGGGAAAGAGGGATGAGTAGGCGGAGCAGAGGATTTTTAGGGCAGTGAAACTATTCTCTGTGATACTATAATGATGGACACATGTTATTATACATTTGTCAAAACCCATAGAATGTACAACACTAAGAGTAAACCTACACAGAGAGAGAGAAGTCAAGATGGTGGCATGAGCAGACTCTGAAACCACCTCCTCCCACGGACACAGCCAATTTACAACTACTTGCAGAAAAATTACCCCTGAGAGAGAACTGAAAATTAGATAAGAGGAACTCCTGCAACAAACCACAATCCTGACTGAGGTGGAAGAGGTAGAAATTCCATTCTGGAGAGAAAAAACGCCACCTTCACAAGCTGCAGCACTTCATGGCCGCCGGGGAGCAGCCCCAAAGTTACCGTATATGGACCCCATGGTAATCACAAACCAGAAACCTATAATAAATACACAAAAAACTATGAGAAAGGAACCCAAACATAACACTAAAGAAAGCCATCAAACCACAAAGGAAGAGAGCAAGAGAAGAAGAAAGGAACAGAGAAGGACTACAAAACAAAGAAAAAAGTTAAAAAATGGCGGTAAGTACATACTTATCAATAGCTACTTTAAACATCAATGGACTAAATGCTCCAATTAAAAGGCATAGGGTGGCTGACTGGATAAAACAACAAGACCCATATATATGCTGCATACAAGAGACACACTTCAGACCTAAAGACACTCACAAACTGAAAGTGAAGGGATGGAAAAAGATACTCCACGCAAATGGCAATGAAAACAAAGCTGGGGTAGCAATAATCATATCAGACAAAATAGACTTTAAAACAAAAACTGTAAAAAGAGACAAAGAAGGGTGTTACATAATGATCAAGGGAACAATCAAACAAGAGGATATAACACTTGTAAATATCTATGCACCCAACGTAGGAGCACCTAAATATATAAAGCAATTATTAACAGACATAAAAAGAGAAATAGACAGTAACACAATAATAATAGGGGACTTTAACACTCCACTTACACCAATGGACAGATCATCCAAATAGAAGATCAATAAGGAAATATTGGCCTTAGGACACACTAGAACAGATGGACCTAGTAGATATATACAGAACATTCCATCCAAAAACCAAAGAATACACATTCTTTTCAAATGCACATGGAACATTCTCCAGGATTGATCACATATTAGACCACAAAACAAGTCTCCATAAATTTAAGAAGATTGAAATAATACCAAGCATCTTTTGACCACAATGGTATGAAACTAGAAATCAGCTGTAGGAAGAAATTCAGAAAAGCCACAAATAGGTGGAGATTAAACAAAATGCTACTGAACAACAAATGGGTCAACGAAGAAATCAAAGGGGAAATCAAAAAATACCTGGAGACAAATGAAAATGAAAATACGACATGCCAGAATTTATGGGATACAGAAAAAGCGGTTCTAAGAGGGAAGTTTATAGCAATACAGGCCTATCTCAACAAACAAAAAAAATCTCAAACAAACAATCTAAGAGTGCACCTAAAGGAACTGGAAAAAGAAGAACAAAGCCCCAAATCAGTAGAAGAAGGGAAATAACTGACATCACTTCTCACAAGTCTTTCTTAAGCACGTTTATGTTCCTGGGTCTGTGCTAGGAATTAGGAATATGGTGGTGAATGAGGTCTGTGCTAGGAATTAGGAATTAGGGAATTAGGTCCCTACCATCCTGGAGCTTGTGGTCTAATGCCTTCCCTATCAACTGAAGATCTACTCCTTGGCCTGACTTCATGTTCTCCATGGATAAAAGCTTTGGGGCTTTTAAGTCTGTATTTGAAACTGGGCATGAACTTCTGGGACCAGTTATCCCCCGTCACCCTGGATATTGACTGAGGATGCTTGCATTTTTTTTTCTTGGTGAAAGATAGTTTTACTATATTTGTTAGAATTTAAGGATAATTGTACTGCTGCTCCTAAAGTCACACCTGCTCATCTATAGAAGTGTGGGCCTCAGTTCCATGGTGAGGCTTCTTGTCCCATGTAGAGTCCCCTACATCATATGTCTTTTCTCCATGTATAGGAAATCAAGTTGATAAACCTAGTCTGCTTTCCGAATTGGAGCAAGAAGATAAAGCGAGGACAGAGGAAAGAGGAATTCTCCCAGGCACCTCTCCAGGTGAGCACTAGGTATATATGAGTCTTTGTCAGGAACCTCTCTGGCCTGTGGCTTGACAGTTTGGAGTATTACATTAGGAAATGTCCATCAGAGACAGTTGTAAAATGCCCTTTTTTTCCGACAAGAAGGCCAAAAACGTTTAGTATGAGCCTCCTCGTGGACCTCCTTTTCTTTTTCTCTAACTTTCTGTTCATTATCTCATACTTTACTTTGGCCTCAGAGGGGGGAAAAAGATCTCTCTCTTCCTTCTTAAATTTAAGTCTCATATGAGCTCTTTGTCTAGTTCCTTCTCACTTTACATTCCTGACAATTCCTTCTTTCCATCAGCATCAATCTCAATCTTTCTAGAGTCTTTAATACAAACCTAAAATTTTCACACTCGTGTCCCTTTCATTGTAAACCTCCTGAAAATCTCTAACTCCTTCGGGTCTACCTTCACTAATGTGTGCATTTTACCTTTTCTTTCCTTCATCAACTTAAATTTCTTTTCAATTTGTTTCGGATTTGGAGACTCTACTTAAAGTCCAAGGGTTAACTTCTAAGCAGCATGTTTTTAGAGAAGAACAATCTAAAGGTTTAAAAATGGTAAGATTTCTGATTTTCCACAGTAGGAAAATACCATAAATTAGAAAAGCCACAAAGTTACCAAGGGATTCATTTTCCCAAGAAAAAGTTGTCCCTCTGGAGAGATACCCTGAAACTCTTGTGAATTTGGAGAGAAGCATAAGTTATCTCCAAAATTTTTTCTTCCCTGAGTGTTCACACAAGTAAATGTTTCCATAAATGTGACTCAGATATTGAGTGTTTCAAACATAAATTTGTCTTAAACTTATCAGAAGATGCTCTGTGAATCTGATAAGGACTTATGGCAAAGCATCCATCTTTTTTAACTTCTGAGAACTCAAACCAGCAGAAATCATATACAGGCACTCGAAGTGGCAAAAACACCAATTATAATGATGTTATACATAGCAGAATTCCTGGAAGAAAAATTCCTATGATAGCATTGAATATTAAAAATATTATAAATTATAGTTAGCATTCATTTCTTAATCAACAGGAGAGAAGTCATCTTGGAGTGAAACTCAACAAGTGTAATCAGTGTTTTAAAGTCTTCAGCACAAAATCTAATCTTACTCAGCACAAGAGAATTCATACTGGAGAAAAACCCTATGATTGCAATCAATGTGGCAAATCCTTCAGCAGCAGTTCTTACCTCACTGTTCATAAGATAATACATAATGGGGAGAAACCCTATGAATGCAGTGACTGTGCGAAAGCCTTCAGTAATCCCTCATCCCTTAGACTTCATGTGAGAATTCACACTGGAGAAAAGCCCTATGAATGTAACCAGTGTTTTCACATCTTCCGCACTAGATGTATCCTCAAAAGGCACAGGAGAGTTCATACTGGGGAGAATCGTTACAAATGTAATCACTGTGGAAAGGCTTCAGCACCAGCTCCTCCCTTACTGTCCACAATAGAATGCATACAGGGAGAAACCTTATGAATGTCATGATTGTTGTAGAGCCTTTAGGAAGAGCTCACATCTGACACAGCATGTGAGAACTCATACTGGAGAAAAACCCTATGAGTGTAATGAGCGTGGGATATCCTGCAGCAGTAGCTTTTCTCTTACTGTGCACAAGAGAATACATAACGGAGAGAAAGCCTACGAGGGCAGTGACTGTGGGAAAGCTTTTAATAATCTCTCATCTGTTAAGAAACTTGTGAGAACTCACACTGGAGAAAAACCATAGGAATGCAATCACTGTGGGAAATCTTTCACCACTAACTCTTACCTTTCTGTGCATAAGAGAATTCATAATAGGTAGATATGAATATAATAACTGTGGGAAAGCATTCATTGATCTTCCATCCCTCGGGCATCTTCGGGACTCACATTGCATGTATAAATTATTTGTCGTGTAATAAATTATCCCTAAAATTTAGTGGTTCAAAACAACAAGCATTTATCATCTCTCAATTTCTGTAGGTCAGGAGTTCAGGAATGGATTAACTATGTAGTTCTAGCTCAGGATCTCTCATGAGAAACAAGATGTCAACCAGAACTGCAGTCATCTAAAGTCTTTGGGACTGAAGGGTCCACTTCCAAGGTAGCTTACTCATATCCCTTGCAAATTAGTGCCAGTTGTTGGCAGGAGTCCTTCAGTTTCTCCTTATGTAGGTCTCTCCATGGTGCTGAGTATCATCACAATATGGAAGCAGGTTCCCTCCAAAGGAGGTGATCCAAAAGAGCCCATGCAGAAGCCATAAGTCTTTTATGACCTAGCCTCAGAAGGCCATATTCTCTCTTCATCTGGATTGTGTTGGTCACCCAGACTGATCCTGCCACACAGTGGGAGGGAACTACACAGGATATGAATACCAGGAGACAGAGATCACTGGGAATCCTCTTGGAGTCTGGCCTTCAGTGAAGAAAAGCCTTCAGCACACCCTCATCCTTCTAATCTGACAATATGGAGTAGCATTCAATAACCCACACGTTAACTCACTCTGGAGAGAAGCCTTCTAAGTGCACTCTATGTGGTAAAACCTTCAACACAAACTCTGACTCTACTGTGTGCCAGAAGATGACCTACTGGGGAGAAACCTAAAGAATGCAATAGCTATAGGAAAGCCTTCAGTGATAGCCTTCGGGAGTCACGTCACAATTTACACTAAGGGAAAACTCTATGAATATCATCAAAATGGAAAACCCTTCAGAGGACCCTCATCCCTAAAGACACACATGAGAAATACACTGCAGAGGAACACTCTGTATATAAGGAATGGCAAACACTGGCACTCTCCCCTCTAGTCTACGCTGCTCTGTGCTTGGGGAGGTTGATGGACTATATCAAAGAGCTCATTTGCTTTAGGCTTCTGTTTGGGTTGGTCAGCGGGGAGCCCAGATAGGAGATCAGACGGATGGAGGAGAGTGAGTCCATGCCGTGACTATATCCCTGCAGGAGAACTGGGGTCCAGATGTTACCCTTGAGCTCTTCTCAGCCCCTGTGGTGCAGCTGTCTCCCCTCTGCCCACTATGACCCCAGACTCACCCCCCTCCCCTCACCTTTTCTTCCTTGCTCTTCCAGTGACTGAATATGCAGTATCCCTCTTTGGTTTCCCTACACCCTAGTCCTGTTAACATGAATCATTCTGGCCTAGTGACACATCAGTGCATGGAGAGCATAATGGAAAGTCTGTACCATTTCCTACAGGGCCCCCAAATAATCAGGATTCATCACATCACTGACCTCACCTTCCACCACTCCCCTATTTGCTCCATCCACTGTAGCCATACTGGTCTTGCTGTAGCTCCCTCACCCCAGCACAATTCAATGTCAGGGTCTCTGTACTGCCTAGACTGATATCCCCCAATGTAGCCACATGGCTCACTCTCAGTTCACTTAGGTCTCTGCTCAAGTGTCCCCTGAACAGAGAGGCTTTCATTCTCACTCCAGATAAATGAGCAAGTCTCCAATTCCCACATTTCTTATCATTATTGGGAGATATTCGTCTCAATAGCACATATCACCATCCAATTAACTCTATATATACTTATTTATTTGACTAATATTTATTCCATCCCAACCCCCACTAGGTTGTAAGCACCATGATGGCAACGACTGTGTGTGTGATCCATTACTGTAGATCTTGTGCCACAAATCATACCCGGTACTCAGGCAGTGCTCTGTAGCATAGAGTTTAAGAGTATGGACTCTGGAGAGAGACCATTTGCGTTCAAGTCTAGACTCTACCACTTAATAACCTGCTCACCTCAGGCAAGTAACATGTTTTGTGCTCCAGTTTCTTCATCTGTAAAATGGGAACATGAGAGTGCCTACTTCGTAGACTTGTATTAAGGATTCAATTGGTTGATATATGTAAAGCACTTATGAAACTTCCTGGTATATAGGAAAGACTGTATATGCATTTCATCTTCTATTGTGAATTAATTAAAATTTTTTGTAGGAATATGCCAAGCAAAAGAAGCCAGACAGAAAGGAGTAAATACTATATGATTCTATTTATATAGGTTTCTAGAACAGGCAGAAAATAATCTCTGTTGGGGGAAAAAATCAGAACAGTGGTTGCATCAAAGTGTGAGGTAAGGGAGGTGAGGCAGTAGCTGGGCTTGACTGGGAAGGGACAAGAAGGAACTTTATGGGGTGAGAAAAATGTTCTATATCTTGATAGAGGAATAGGTTACACAGGTGTATGCATTTATCAAAATGCATTAAACTGTACACTTAGGATCTGTACGTTAAACTGCATGTAAATTATACCTTAATTTGCATCAAACTCATTTTGCTAAGCGAAAGAGACAGAAAGCCATATGTTGCATGCTTCCATCGTATGACATTCTGGAAAAGGCAAAACTGTAGGCAAGGACAACAAATCAGTGGTAGCCAGGAATCATTCTGACAGTACTGTGGCGGAGAATAAATGATTCTATGCATTTGTCAAAGCCCACAAAACCGTGTAGCACAGAGTGTATGTAATACGTGCAAGTTTAAAAAAAATCAACCCATGTGACTGAGTATCCCAGGATGGAATGCAAACTGTGACAAATGAATCTAACATTATTATAAATTTATGATATCATCATACTGAAGGGGGTTGGGGGGCAGAAGCTAACTTGAGTAACTTTGGAAAACGGGTGTTTTGACTAGAAACTGTAAGGCTAAATATAATAGGAACTGTACACTGTACGTAAACACTGTATTCTAGTTGGTAAATTTGTTTCTTCTGTGAGAATAGCCTAGCAATTCTGCACCTGCTTTACCCATATGCTGAGGGTGAAGAGTATGGATGGTAGGTAGAGGATGGTGGGAACCAGGTTTCTCTGTTGGAGATAGAAATTATAAAGGAGCAAGAAAGGAAGGTTAGGATGAATCCTGTAGTTCAGGATTATAGCTGGAGACATCAGTACAAACTCAAGTTTACCTTAATATGTATACAGATGGACAGATACAGAAAGAACTATAGATATGCCGATAGACGTGCTTTACTATATATACATATGTTACTAGCTCTGTCTGCTTTGTCTGCTGAGAGGGCCTAGAAGTAGTGACACCTGAGTAGCAATGAGCATACCCCGCACCCAAATCTGCTTTCTAATACCCTTTTCTCCAATAAAAGGAACCAGAGCTCTTTGGAGAAATGAGTGACTCGAGGGCAAAAGAATGGGAATGTGTAAAAAGGACACAGAAGCCAACTCGAAAGAAAGCTCACAAGGGGCAAAGCTAGAACAATTTGAGCAACAAAATAAATTTATTGGATTATAGCCCAAAGTATAAAATACATATACATAAGTCCATGCTTATATAAATGAATGAGTGACTAAACGGGGGAGAAATGACTTCTCTACAGAAGAATTCCATTATAATATATGTAGATACTCCCTCCCAGCAGGAGATGGAACTTAATTCCCACTCCCTCCACCCCCTTGAGAGTGAGCCAGACACAGTCACTTGCTTCCAAAGAATACAGCACGGAAAGGGAAAAACAAACAGTAACTTTACAGTGGAGAAACCTGGCAAATACTACCTTGGCCAAGTGATGGACGTTATCATCAACAGTAATGTCACGTGGATATTATGCTCCCCATACGATGTGACTGGAAGAACACTTCATCTCTGTGATATTCGTGCTAAAAACTGATAACCCTAGTTGATCCTAACAAAAATATCAGACTAATCCAAACTGGGGGACATTCTACAGGACACCTAGCCAGTACTTCTGATGACTGTTAAGGAAATCAAACAAAGGCTAAGAACCTCTCACAGAACAGAGGACACTGGAGAGAGCTGACAATTAAACATAACATGGTACCCTGGGTTGAATCCTGGAATAGAAAGAGAGCATTAATGGAAAAGTCAATGAAATCCAAGTGAAGTTTGAAATTTATTTTTTTTTTTGGTGAGAAAGATTAGCCCTGAGCTAACATCTGCTGCCAATCCTCCTCTTTTTGCTGAAGAAGACTGGCCCTGGGCTAACATCTGTGCCCATCTTCCTCCATTTTCTGTGGGACACTTGCCACAGCACGGCTTGATAAGTGGTGCATACGTCTGCGCCCAGGATCCGAACCTGCGAACCCTGGGCCGCGGAAGGAGAGCACGTGAACTTAACCACTACACCACCAGGCTGGCCCCAATAGCTTTTTTTTTTTTTATTTTTTTTAATGGTTATAAATCTGGTTTCTCCTTCTAGAGAATGGGACTCATAATACTGTGAACATCACAGGAGTTTTGTGAGGATGAACTGTGATAAATTCACATAATGCACCATGTACTGTGCACCATGCCTGGCTCAGTCAGAGTTAAGAGCTCAATGATTATTGGTTGCATTATTGTTTCTAGAGCAATGAAATGTACCCAGCCTCTTGATGGCAGGGCCTATGACACCGTTCTTTGGGAGTTCCCAGAAAATAAAAACGATGTATAACAACATCAGTAACAAAAAAAGCGGCAAGGTGCTGAATGAACCGCTTCATATATATGCGTATGAATTTCATATGAATACGAATTACTGGAGAATCTTGTTAAAATGAAGATTCTGATTCAGAAGGTCTGGGCTAGGGGCCAAGGTTTTACATGTTGAACAAGCTCCCAAGTGACGCCAATGCTGCTGGTCCAAGGACTGAAATTTGGGCTGCAACTTTTCTATTTCTGCATGTTTTTAAATTTTCCTTAAAAAAATACAAAAAAGTTTTCTCCATCTATTCTTTATCTCTTCACCACAAAAAATACTCTTATTTTTAAACCCAACTATATCATATGTAACCCACCAGTCGTCAAGATCTTAAATAAGCAACTATTTCAACAGTACAGTCTTCCCCGCTTATACGCAGTTTTGCCTTCCACAGTTTCAGTTACCTGCAGTCAACTGTGGTCTGAAAATATTAAATAGAAAATTCCCAACTTCGTAAGTTTTAAATTTCGTGCTGTTCTAAGTAGCATGATGAAATCTCGCTCCATCCCACCTGGGACGTGAATCATCCCTTTGTCCAGCGTATCCACGCTGCATAAGCTACCTGCCCATTAGTCACTTAGTAGCTATCTCAGTTATCAGATTGACTATCGCAGTATCACAGTGCTTGTGTTCTAACAACCATGGACATCATCTGCTTATGACATCCAACCATCAACATCATCATGGCTCAATGATCCTCCTCATGTATTGTCAGAAGGTCAATATTAACCTAGCGCTACATCACAATGCCTAGATCATTCACCTCACTTCATCTCAACATGTAGGCATTGTATCATCTCACATCCTCACAAGAGGAAGGGTGAGTACAGTACAATAAGGTATCTTGAGAGAGAGAGAGACCACATTCACAGAACTATTTTTACAGTATACGGTTATAACGGTTCTATTTTATTATTGTTGTTGTTAATCTCTTACTGTGCCTAATTTATAAATTAGACTTTATCACAGGTATGAATGCATAGGAAAGAATATAGTATATACAGGGTTCTGTATTATCCGCAGTTTCAGGCATCCACTTGGGGTCTTGTAACACATCCCTCGTGGATAAGGGGAGGCTACTGTACAAAAAAGGGGTAACTACACATTAATGTTTGCCCCCACATGATCTCATACCTATGTAGATAAAAGTAATGTCTTGCAAAGTCAAGTCATATACAATTCTCTTAGCCTTATCAGTTAAAAAAGCCTAAATACTTTACAGTAACCTAGATTAACCACAATCCTAGGAAATTGTGTGACAATTTTAATTTGGTAAATTCTATTTGGAAACAGAGTATCCTATTACTAAGGCTCCTGCTTAACGATTTATTGAGTTTTCAAAGGATAAGAAGCGATCTTAGATGATCTTAGATTTAGTAGCATACACAGGATATTTGAGAGAAAAAACAGGAAACGATGAAGAAAGCACATACTGAACCAAGAAATAGGGAATAACAAAAAATGAGATGTAAAAGAGTCATACTTTCCTGCAATTAATGACATCACAGAAAATTTTAAAAACTAGTTTCCTTAACTCAATGATTTCTAGCTATTCTGGCTTTGTGATTTCACACTTTCCCATCCTCCTTAAAATGTTTCTTAACACAAACTTTGGAAATTTAAAAAATGACATTTTTTTAAAAACTCTGAGATAACTGCAAAATAAGCTCAGCAAACACCATTTTAACTGGTATTGACTTTAAAAATTGTTCAAATTTATTTAGTGAAAGAAACTAACTGATTTTGATGGCAAGAAATCTTTCTGGTATGTGTATACATAAATACAATGTTTCCAAACACAGTATACCATAGTGGAATTCAACAGGACACTAACAGATCCATGGTGCAGACTGTGCCCTGTGTTCAAATTAACTCTGAATCGGTTTTCCTTAAATGTCACAGGTCATTGAGGCTCCAGGGCTTCTCAAAGCCTCTAAAAAGCCTTTTAAACTCTGAATTTCTAAAAAGGAGGTTTTCATTGAGAACATTTCCAGTGATCATAGTCCCTATTCACTGCCTACCCACAACACTTTACAAGCTGAGATCCAAAGATTCTTGAACCATAAAATGATAATTAAAATATTTTCTATAAGCCAAGGAAATTGAAGGGTTACAGTCAACAAAGCTCCATTGCCAGCTAGAGACTAATTCTAAATGGTTGAGACCATTACAGCACATCCCTAACCACCTGCCTCACCCTGTAAGAATTTTTCAAGAGCATAATAGACAGAGACTAATTAAAGTGATTCAAATAAATTCTCAAATTTACATGGACAAACATTTTATTAAAAATTTAATCTACAGGCAAGCAGAGAAATTCTTCTGAGTATTAAGCATGTATCAATCATCCAAAAATGAGCAAAATATGATAATATATTTCTGGTCTTTACCCATAAATCTAGTCCTGGAGTAAATCATCATTCAAGATAATTTTAAAATAAAAAATATCTACCCAGGATTTGAAAAATTTGGTTGCAAATAACAACACATCCACACAGTGAGGAACTGACGCTCTGAAATCTTCCCATAGTATCTTCAGAAAGCTTAACTTCAGTTACATAATAAACTTTGTGCTGAGCTGAAACTGATGTACAGGTGCATCCTGACCCAGATTTCTTAGTAAATAAGTTTCAAAACTGTCCGTTATAGCACAGCCCAAGAGACATTTTCCTATGTATTCTTCTTCCCTTCAGTCAATGGTTATAGAGAGCTTTCTACACGGAAAGAATCAAAAAACCATTTTTTTAGTAGAAAGCTAATTATACCAACCAAAAATGCTAAATGACTTCTTAAGTCTATTTCATTTCATAAACTTCATTTTCATAAAGGAAAAAAGAAACGCTAAAGCAAAAATACATTTAAAAATTCTAGCCAATAAAAATCAAATTTTACTTTAAAAACTATTTACAGTGTATATTAATTTTAAAAGGAGAGCATATTTCTATTCTCATCACTCTATATTAACATTCATAGTTACTGAAACTTTTGTTGTTTGCAAGAAAATCCCTATGTCTGTAAAGTTCACCTCCTCACTCTTTTAACTAACTAGGCACAATCTCCCTTCTCTGTACTGCCTTGTTATAAAAGCTTTGGGGAGGGGGTCTCAGGGTTAGTAACAATGACAGTAGAGCAAAGAAAAAGGATAGCATAACAGCAGTAAGGAAGAAAATGAAAGCAAAATAGAAGCAGGTCTTCCTCCTCCTGATAAACAAACACCAAGGCAGTTGAAAGAATTAGATAACTCGACAATCATACTTCTCAGAAGCACATACCTTGTATGGTATAAATGGTGACTCAGAATAATTACAGAATATGCTTTGCAATTATTTTAAATAAGTATGCATTATAAAAGACTCCTGTAAGTAAATCCGCTTTCACAGGGTTTAACTTTTTTCAACTATACCATCTAATTTGACTTACTACTCACCTTTGCTTTAGATACGGCAGTAAAATATATAAAAGATTACTCGAACAGGTAAGCGGTCAGAATATAACAGCACGCGATCTCTCCGCATACTCAACAAGAGGATTTACTCTCAAGAGGCTTACTTCCTATTTTCCAGGTAGTTTTGTTCCTGTGTCTCCTCTAGGTATTTCTACCTATCAACCATTTCATTGCTCACTAATGAATAAGACAATGCGGGACAATGTGACTCTCCTATTCACTTACTATAGTCAATATACCTGTAGAGATCTGAATCAAAACTGAGATTCAAAAGTCTTCTAATTTACCTCTCAACTCTGGTGATTCATAAAGTTTTAGATGACAGAGTTTGACTAGAATCACCAGAAACTCTGTTATCTAAAATTTTATTACACATTGTAAAAGTGATAGGATGAAACTTCAAAATCATTTAGTTCAACTCTTAATTACTTTACAGTTGAGAAATCATTCAGAGAACTAGTTAGATGGTGTCAACTCAGGTTTTGTAACTCCAGACCAACACTTGTTCTGCTAAATCATGCTGCTTTCTGTAACTACGCCTTCTTCTCTATGATGTTCTTGTTATCCAAACAGTGCACCTGTGAAAGCTGATAAACTCAAGTATTCCTAGAATGACCAGAAAATCCCAAGTCTCAGGTCAAATATATATACCACTGCTTCATTTTCTACCCCAACATTTTTTCTGAAACCCTCCTAACTGCCAAAACTTTCCTGTTTCTTGTCCATCACATTTCTCTATCACTATAATTAATGTTTTAGTTATCTAGTACCCTATGTTACATAAAACATAATGCTAATCATAATAAGCAAATATTGAGCGCTCATTATATCAGGAACTATATTAAGACCTTTAGATGTAGCATCTCACTTAATCCTCAACTTCAAATAAGATAACTAATACCGTAATCCCCATTTCAAAACTGCAAAAATCAAAGCCTCAGAAGTTAATTTTTTCTTTTTCTCTCTCTCTTTTGCTGAGGAAGATTGGCCCTGAGCTAAGATGTGTTGCCAATCTTCCTCTTTTGGCTTGAGGAAGATTCACCCTGAGCTAACATCTGTGCCAGTCTTCCTCTATTTTGTATGTGGGTCGCCGCCACAGCATGGCCACCAATGAGTGATGTAGGTCGGTGCCCAGGAACTGAACCCGGGCCACTGAAGCAGACCACACCAAACTTAACCACTAGGTCATTGGGCTGGCCCCAGAGGTTAAATAATTTGTCCTAATTCACAGAGCTAACCAGAAGTAGAACGGGGATAAGTAACCAGGCAGTCTCACTCCAATGTCCATATTCCTGATCTCTACATACGATAAGTATATATAACTACATGGACTTTATTATTAATATGCAGATAACTCAAAATTTGGGGGCTACAGAAGAATTTAAAGAGTCTTTGTATTTGAAGAGGCTTCTTTCACATTAAAATAGCTTAATATGGCTTATTCCCATAAACTATATCTTCCTTCAAAAGACATGGCTCAAGTAAGAACTCTTAACTCACTCATATATAATTAAAACTCAAATTAAAGAAAATAGGAGGAAAAAAGAGTTGCAACAATACTTTAACAAATATCCAGATCAGCATTGTCCAAAAGAACTTTTTGTAGTGATAGTAATGTTTTCTATCTGCACCGTCCATCATGGTAGCCACTAGCCACATGTGACTATTCAGCATTTGAAATGTGTCTAGTGTGACTGAGTAACTGAATTTTGAATATTGTGTAATTTTAATTAATTTACATTTAAACAGCCACATGTGGCTAGTGGCTACTATATTGGACAGCACAGGTAGAAGATAAAATGCCAGAAAAAGATGAGGAAAGAAATTCTTATTGCCTTTATTTAGAGAGTGCACTAACAGTCAAATCAATTTAAATCTCTTTTCCTACTTGTTCTAGCTTCAGTTATTAACCCAAACAATATATACCTCCAAGGAGATTTAAGTAACCCAAACTTCTATACTTAAATTCTTTTTTGTGTATCTCAAAGGAAAAAAATAACTAAAACTTGTATTATCAACAAAGCTCCTTATAGTAGAAACTTTTTACTGTTTGGATACCTAAGAGGAAGAATTTGAACCTGAAAACTGCCATCTACTAAGAAAACTAAAAAGAGTCACACAAGTTTTCCATTCTCTTCATAATAAATACTTGATAATAAAGTGCTTACCTTGATTCTCCACTACTGTTTCTAACACTTTCTTCACCACTGTGTCCATTCATTGTAAATATCAAGTTTTAAAATAAAATATAAATCTTCCCAGTTTAAAAGATGAATATAAATACTGACTCCTCCTTGAATACCAAAAATTCACAGACGAATTTTCTTCAACATTCACAGGTTTCCTGGGACCCTTTTTGATTCACCTAAAGAAAACATATTAAGAAAATAAGAAAACTTCCTGTAGAGAAAAAGATAAGTCTATTTAGAACTTATACAAATCTACCTAGGCCAATCAGAAATACCTAGGCTTCCATTAACTACATTCCTGACTACTTACTAGAATTTACAGCACACCAGTGCTTATTTTTGACAGAAGAAATCAGAATATCTGCTGAGTGATAAAACTTTTAGACTAACTGCAGCTGTGTAGCGATACATATATACACATTATGGATAACTAGCTAACTAAAGAAAAATGGTAATATATAACATATATATACCTTCCAAGAATAGAAAACGGAGTCTTATTAGATACTTTGTCAAACCAAGTAAGGGGGGAAAAGGTTACCTTTAATCAAACACTAATTCATATCACCAAGAACTTCATACACTTGAATGAGACAAAGTTTTGAAAATACTCACATAAGAACAGAAGAATAAAAGAGTATCATACAATCTTCGCAAAAACTGTACAGGTCAAAATAAATGTGTACTTTCACAGGAAAGCCGACAGTGGAATGATAAAATTTAAATAATATTTATCCAGGTTGGACTTGCCGAGATTCCATTAAAAAAAAAAAAAGGTAATGGAATATACACTATGATTTTTTAAGTAACGGGTTTGGGGCAGAAATCACGGACCAAGACACAGCATTCCCACCTTTTAAGATTTCAGCACAACACTGGAGAGTCACCTACAAGCCATCCACGAATAAACAAAGGAGATCTCTGGCAGGGGAGGGAGAGGAAGAAGCGGGGGAAGGAGACGTCAGATCCTCTGACCTCAGCAAAGAGAATTCAGTCCCAAGATGATCTCCATTCCACAAAAAAAGAGGAGGAAAACAGGCTGTTGCCAACTTAATCACAGCAAACTCTACATCTAGATCGAGATTTTAATTCTCCAGAGACTAAGGTCCAGTAGACTCTTTGCAAGAACTGGTTATCCAAAAAGTAACTGTTCCACACAACATTTATTCCTCATGTTAAATATTAATTCCAACCCGTCAAAGAGCTTTACTGTTCAACAAGTCTTAAAAATCTAGGGACTCTAACAAACCGCCTCTTTCCCGAAAGTCTCTCTGCGTTGAGAAAGTTCACTCCTCTGTTCGTTCTTTCCTTTCCACCTTCCTTTCGCTCCTCAAAACGGCTTTCTCTGGACATTCTAACTTCCTTTTCCCCCCTCATCTGCCTTCCCCGAGTCAGTCCTCTTTCTGAGGCCCTGCTCACAGCCCTGAGTTCTGCAGCTCCAGGCGCACGCAGCTCTCTCCAGCCTTTCCCGCGTCTCAACAATGAAGTCAAACCTCCCCAACCCTCCTCCCCTGTACCCGGTCCTCGAACAGCTGCTCTGCTCCTGCTGAGTTTCCGAAGCGGGGCTCGAAAGGAGGCTGGAAGCCTTCCTCCTCCCTCCTCCGTCCATCGCAGCTTCGCTCCAGTCAGTCTCCCGGCCGGACGCACACTCCCACCCCCGTCCCTCCCAGGGCCCCCCTCCCGGTCCCCGAGTCTCTCTTCCCGCCTCACACTTCCCGCCGCCCCGCTCCGCGCCCTCCCGGGCTCGCCTGGGCCGCCGCCCCTCCCCCTCGCCGCCGCCCCCCAC
Source organism: Diceros bicornis minor (assembly GCF_020826845.1). NCBI lineage: Eukaryota > Metazoa > Chordata > Mammalia > Perissodactyla > Rhinocerotidae > Diceros > Diceros bicornis. Next base: position 819,527 of record NW_026690919.1, on the reverse strand, counting down.
GTGCCGGGAGGCCGGGTCGCGGCGGGGGCGACGCGCCGGCCAAGCGCTCGCCGCTCGTGCTCCGCGGCTCTGCCCTCGCGGCCCCGCCGCGCCCACGCCGAGGAGGCCCGGGCTCCGCCGCCCGCCGGCGCTAGGACGCGCTCCGCGGAGCCCCCCGCGCGCCACTCACGCGCCCCCCGCGCGCCCAGCCCGGCCGCCGCCGCCGCCGCCCTCGCAGAGCCGCCCCGGCCTTCGCCCGGAGCCCCCGCCCCCGCCCTCCGCCCGGCCGGCTCCCGGCCTCCCCGCCACGTCCTGACCCGCCCGCCGCCCCCTTTCTTACCGGCGGCCGTGCAGGCTTCGCGGGGGCGGAGGGAGCCCAGTCAGGTCTCCGCCGCGGGGTGAGTCCTCGGGCTCCGGGCGTCTCGGGGGAAGCAGGAGTCCGTGAGGGGGAGGGGGGAGGGGAAGCCCCGCCTGCGGCTCCCACGCGCGACCCCCTGCGGAGCGGTTCCAACAATCTATTCATGATGGAAGCACCAACGGCGAGGGCAGCTAGAGCGAGAAGGAACGAGCCGTCGTCGTCGCCGCAGCCACGTGCGCGCTCCCGCTCCCGCCGCTTATCGGCTCCCAGCAGCCGCCAGAACGCCGAGAGAGCAAGCGCAACCGCCGCCGCCGCCGCCGCCGCCGCCGCCCGCGCGAGGTAAGCTCCCTGCTCGCTCCCCTTCCCCACTGGGCGCGAGGAGGGATTTGTTGATGCAATTGGATTCAAGGTCAGGTGGAGGAGGGAAGCTGTACATACAACGGAATGGGATGGAGCTGATGGATGACATCCATTTGAAAGGTAATATGTTTGGAGATGAGTAGGTGTGGAGATCATTGGTGTAGGACTTACTGAGTTTCTGATGCCTTTGAGTCATCCAAGAGGCTTTTGAATAGAAGTCTAGAGCTGAGAAGTAAGATCTAGACTGAAAACTAACTGTTAAGTATGTAGGGAGAAATTAAAGTCTTGAGTATACATGAAATAGACTTAGCAGACAACCTAGGAGTGTGCAATGAAGAGTTTAAATTAATTTTTGCCTAGGTAGAGGAAGATGAGCTGGCTAAGGAGTTGCAGATATCAGATGGGTGTTGTGCAATGGAAGACAAAGGCATAAATGATTCAAGGAAGGAGTGGTGAGTAGTGTCCAATGCTGTTGAGAAGTCATGTGAAATAAGGCCTGAATAATATCCATTAGATTTAGTAACATAAGGGTCATTTACCTTAGCAAGAACTATTTTGTTGGAATAATAGGACCAGAAGCCAGATTGGAGTGGGATGTGATAAATGAAGAAATGGAATCAGTGAGTCTAAATTTCTCTCTCAGACAGTTTGACTTTGACTTGAGAGTGAATATGAATTGTTCTGTTTGTTTTTTGGGGGGGCTTGTGGATTTTTGTTTGTTTAGGTGACAGATTTAAGGTGTTTCAAAGACTGGGAAATATCCCTTTGAAAGAGAGGTTGAATATATTAGAGTTAGCTGTAAGAATTAACACATATACCTTTTTTTTCCAATCGGGAACTGAACACTAGATATCACTGTTTATAATTATGGGCTATAGACACTTAATTGGTGTAGCTTGAGAATTTCTGTGAGTCTTTTACTCCCCAGATACATGCCTCATGCTCTACTAATGTTTGAAAAGTCTTGGTAGAAATCTATTTGAAAGCATATATTCCTGGGAAGAGTAATATGTTAAGAAGGTAGTTCTCAGCTGTGCCGAAGTTTAGAATTACCTAAGGAGCTTTAAAATAAAAATGCTCAAGGGGCCGGCCTGGTGGTGTAATGGTTAAGTTCGCGCAGTCTGCCTTGGCGGCCTGGGGTTCGCAGGTTCAGGTCCTGGCTGCGGACCTATGCACTGCTCATCAAGTCATGCTGTGGTGGCAAACTGTGTACAAAAATAGGGGAAGATGGGCGCAGCTGTTACCTCACGGCTAATCTTCCTTAGCAAAAAGAGGAAGATTGGCAGCAGATGTTAGCTCAGAGCTAATCTTCTTCACCAAAAAAAAGAAAAAGAAAAATGCTCAAGACTTACCTTAAGAGATTTCATTCCATTGTTCTAAGGTGGGGCCTTGGCATATGCGTTCTTTCAAAGCTCCCCTTTTAAAAAGATGATTCTAATGTGCCATTAGTATTGAAAAACTATGGACATCATTGTATTAACACTGCATTCACTCATGACGTTTGGTTTAGATGAAGTGTGGCGAGGCCAGAATATTTATTTAGAAAATAGTGGTTATTAACAGGGCAGTGGTGGGTGGAGATTTTGCACCTCAGGGGATATTTGGCAAGAATCTGGAAACATTTGTGGTTGTCACAATGAATTGGGTGGGGGCTGCTACTGACATGTATTGGGCAGAGGCCGGGGATACTGCTAAAGATCCTACAATGCACTGGACAGCCCCCCACAACAGAGAATTATCTGGCCCAAAATGACAATAATGCCATTGTTGAGAAACCTGGCTATAAAGGATGGCAAACTAGGTAGTATCTTTTAGTGAAATCTCAGTGGGTGGGGGTTGTGGTTTGGTAAGGGTGCTAATGAATGAGGAGGATCTATTCTATGTAACAACTTAGCCTAAAACTAAGCCTTGCTTGTAACCAGCAACAAAAGAGCCTCAAATAAAGATGGAGCTTGCTGACAGAAGAAACAGCTTTCATAGCTGAAAAGTGTTTGCCTCTGGGAAACAGGGACCAGAGATGGAGAGAAGAGAGATGGAGAGAAGAGAGACAAGGCACAGGACTTTTTAACTGTTAGCTTTTCAAAACTATTTGATTTCTTAATGAACTTTAATTATTTAGACTTTTTCAAAACGAACCTAATGGAGATTAGAATTTTAAATTGAGTCCATTTTAAAAAATTATTTCTTTAATTACTGTTTTAATACAAGCAACTTAAAAATTAAAATATGTGGTGTTCTAGATGTAAAGAATGGTAATAGAGGAGTGGGATACATAGATAGATTTAAAAGGAAAGGCAGGTTCTTAAAGGACAAGACGTTTGAAGTTAAGTTTTTGTTGTTTTAAGTGACTAATGGCTAGTATCTTTAAATGTAGGTACTATGAAAGTATTGAACAACCAAAAAAGTACTGGATGCTTGTTTTTTAAGATAGGTTTCTTAAAATAAAATAGACCTTTTATACATAAGGTTATCATAGCCCATTTCCAAGTGATAAGAATATCATTTTTTTCTTTTTCTTAGATTGATATTGATAGTACGCTTTCTCTGAATAATATTATGGCCCTGTGTTCCACTTGTAAAATATTTCCCTGTTTCAATGTGAAGCAAATTTATTACTCCCGAATAGATTTTCACAGTCCTCTTATGTTCACTCTGCATAAAATTCCAGATAAATGTTTGATACTTTGCTCTTCTTACTACAGATTTCATTTGGCATCTTTTCTCATCCAGATTTCAAATGTCATCTGACATATATTTTAGTAGAGTGCTTCAGTATCTTCCACAACCACTTAATTTTTATACAGGATAAATAGTTGGAGACACATTGAGTACTTTTCTCACTATACAAAAATGCCCATGTGAGGGAAAGTGGTGGCTGAAACCCAGCTTGTGTCCACTCGCTGTGTAGTCTGCTAGGAAGAAAGGGCACATATTGTAATTCACACAAAGTTTCTATATGTATTAGTGGTGACCAAGGTTGGAGAGGAAAATAACAACAACAATAGGGGAAGGTCGTAGAATATGTGATCAATTTCAACTAAGATTTTTGGAGCACCCACTGAGTGTTAGGCACTGAGATCACAGAAATGAGGAAATCAATGGGCCTACAATGAGCACGGTGACCATAGGCCTGTTTACACAGAACTACCCCAGTTTGTATCTGTTTTCCCATTGTCCCATCTGGTTAGTGTCCCCTTTCATTCTCAAATGTGTACCAGTTTGGACAGCAAATTATGTAGTCACCCTAAAAAGAAGGAAAAATTCATTCTAGTCTGAGTGGCAAGGTCATGGGTAAGTGAAAGAGCATGATCTCCTCTGGTTCGGCATGACAGGAGGGTTGGTGGGGGAAATGGCACGAGGTAGATATATGACTGAAAAGATAGGGAGTCTGAGGTGGTGAAGGGCCTTATACACCACTTTTAAGGAGTTTTTATTTGTCTTGAAGGCAGTGGGGACTGATGGTGGTTTGGGAGCAGGGAAATGATAAGATCAGATCTGTTTAACGTTGACAAGAACAAAAGAGCAAAAGTACATTTCTCTACCATCGCCGCTCCCCCGCCCCAGTAGACACATACAAACACACAGGGCTGGGGAGAAGGAGAGGAGAATCTTGTCCTTTCTGAGTGTAAACACTTACAACTGAGCTCCATTTAATCTTAAATCCACTATAACTCCTTAGAATGAATGACCGACCCTCCCCATTCCATCTCTAAAACACACTGCTGTTGTTGGTATGCGGAATCTCTAACAGCTTACAGCTGGCAAGCTACTCTAGTGCAACATACATTTTTGCTCCTGTGAGTTGAATTGTATATTTTAAGAGATTATGTGTTTGTTCTTAAGCCTGTTAATTCTAGTTGTACTTGTTATTGCAATTATGTAATTGAAAAAAATTATGTAAATTGATGAACTAAGAAGGTAAACAGTTTTTTCTGTGAAAATTTTGTGGAATGCTTTTGAAAAACTGAAAGATAACTAGCTAAAAATATTCAGATAAATGAGGTGTGGATGAGACAACTGTAAAAAAAAAAAAAAAAGAAAGAAAAAAACAAAGAAAGAAAGAAGGAGAGCCAGCCCTGATGGTCTAGTGGTTAAAGTTCAGTGCGCTCCCCTTCGACAGCCTGGGTTCAGTTCCCGGGGGTGGAATCAGACCACTTGTCTGTCAGTAGCCACGCTGTGGTGGTGGCTTACACAGAAAAACTAGAAGGACTTACCACTACAGTATACAACTATGTACTGGGGCTTTGGGAGAGGGGGAAAAAAAAAGAGGATTGGCGACAGATGTTAGCTCAGGATGAATCTTTCCCAGCAAAAAAAAAAAAAGAAAGAAAAGAAAGAAAGAAAATAGCATAAACATCCAGAAGGTTCTGTGCTCAGTTTGCTTTACCCCAAATTGTGAGACTGAAGCCATAGTAATATGCTCTACTAAAGAGACAGGTTGAGTCTGACACCTGCAATCAGGGCTATTACTTGGTTGGGCTTGCAGTAGTCTAGGGTCATTCTCCAGAATTCATCCAGTTTTTGCAGGGGGCAGAGAGGTGAATTAAATGGAGATATGATAGGGACCATGTATTAGGGTTCTCCAGAGAAACAGAACCAATAGGGTATATATAAAAAGAAATTTATTACAAGGAACTGGCTCCTGCAGTTATAGAGACTGAGAAGTCCAAAGATCTATGGTCAGTAAGCTGGAGACCCAGGAGAGCCTATGGTATAGTTTCAGTCCCAGTCTAAAGACTTGAGAACCAGGAGAGCTGATGGTATAAGTTCCGGTCCACGTCAGAGTCCAAAGGCAGAAGACTGACGTCCCCGCTTGAAGACAAGAGGAGAAAGCAAATTCTCCCTTACTCAGCCTTTTTGTTCTATTCAGGCCTTCAACAGAGTGGATGAGGCCCACCCACCTTGGGGAGGACAGTCTGCTCAGTCTACCAATTCAAATATTAATCTCATCCAGAAACTCTCTCACAGACACACCCAAAGTGTTTAACCAAATGTCCAGGCACCCTGTGGCCCAGTCAAGTTGACACAGAAAATTAACCATCACAGACCTCCACCCAGGCATTCTTGTGATCCTTAAGAGTGGCGCTAATCTCTGCCATGCACACCCAAAATATGATACATTGTTTTTGGTTTATTTTGTCTGAAGCAGGCTGGGTATCACTTTCCAAGACTTCTACTTGGCCTTCCCCACTGTAACAGCTCTTACTTCAGGAGCTAAAACCCAAAGTGGGGATTACTCCAACTGCCAAGTATGTTACTCACAGTTGTAACCTTCAGGGACTGAGGAAATGACCACTAGGTGTTTCCATGGACCCAGTGTACCTACTCTGAGCCAGGATTTGGCCATTTATTGCCTGGCTTCTGTATGTTCCTACTCTTAATGAGGAGACCAAGATGATAATCTGGGTCTCTAAGTATCAATGTCAACTCAGATCCTGTGTCTAATTTTTCCTGAAATGTCTAGATATTCCCCCTTTCTCAGTGTGCAGTCACCTGAGAAAATGGTGTAGGTCCCTTTGAGGAAGGACTAGAAGAATTATTACAGTATATACTTGCCATAGAGTTGTGGGGTCCTTTCCTCCAGGACTTGGCCACCTTTATAGTCAGTAGGTTCTGGGTCTGAAAATTGACTCAGATCTGGAAACTGGACAAGAGATCGTGACACTTTTTATTGTAGTGACCACCCTCATCCACTCTTGCTTTCTTTGATTACGTATATTAGGTAGTACCTTTATTCCCTGCCCATTTATTTTTCCCCTAGGAGAACTGGGTTCTATAAAACATCTCCACAACTCTTTCTAGGTCAAGCTCCCTTGGCTATCACTCTGATTTTGCCAGTCATTCTGATAGTTGTGACTACTCTGACTTCTGGCATTAAGTTCTGCCTCCTGGATCTACTATGCTTCTGGGCCCCATCATTCCCATTGCTATTAATAAGCCAAGCTCTGTGATAGCATCTCCTACTGTGAGCCCTGGCCCTCAGAGGTGAACTGTCACTGAACTTCGTGGTGAGGGTGGTGTCTCTTTTACCAGGATGTCTCTCTTACTGAGGGCCTTGGTGAATGATGTATCCTCTGGCCCCTCCCATAATCTTCCCTAAGGGCTTCTGGCCTCACATAATATATGCACTCCAGCCTGCCCACTCCCCTTGAGGTTTTTAATCCCGCCCTCCACTGACTGCCATGGCAATTTAAGCATTTCAAGATCTCTCAGCACAGGCTATTACTTTCTCCAGACTTCTAGGAACCATCCTAACGGGGAGTTTGCGCCTGGGGCCTGCCATGGTGTTACATCCCATATCTCAAGAGTGCCTCCAAGTCAATAAGCTCACCATTATCCAATCTTATATGCTAGGTCTCTTGACTAGGCACCCTCAAAATCCAGTCCTAAAAACTTCCCTTTTTCCTGCCAATATATGTTGACTCATTCTGGCAGCTTCTTTGGGGTATAGATCAGGCCTAGCACATTCCCATGTAGATTATGCTGTGACTTAACCCTAGTTATTGGCGTGACTGCCATGAGAGGAGGTGGGATAAGTTTCTGAGAGGGCTCTCTGTTGCTTTATTCAGAAGCACTCGCTGCAGTGGCTTTCTGTGTGGGAGGAGTGTTAGCTTTTAGTAAGAAAGGTGGGCAACCTTTGTAGGCTCTCAGTGTTCAGAGGGGTCTCAGGAGCCAGAATCTTTGCGGGCATCCATCCAGCTGTCCCCATCCCATGCGTCGGTGTCCCAAGTTTTCCAACAAGTTACCTATCTTTGGCTTCAATTTTTTTTTTTTTTTTGTGAGGGAGATCGGCCCTGAGTTAACATCCGTGCTAATCCTCGTTTTTGCTGGGGAAGACCAGCTCTGAGCTAACATCTATTGCCAATCCTCCTCCTTTTTTTCCCTTCCTCAAAGCCCCAGTAGATAGTTGTATGTCATAGTTGCACATCCTTCTAGTTGCTGTATGTGGGACGCGGCCTCAGCATGGCCGGAGAAGCGGTGCATCGGTGCGCGCCCTGGATCCGAACCCGGGCCGCCCGTAGCGGAGCGCGCACACTTAACCACTAAGCCACCAGGCCGGCCTGGCTGCAATTGTTTTTGAAGCTTCTTGATAATGAAGTTCTGAGTCTGGTAGTCAAGCTTTTTCAGTTTCCCAGGACAGGAGTTAAGGGCGTCTATGGCAGCTGCTCAGCAAGCCGTCTGGCCTGCTTTAGTAGCTTCACAGCTAGTGAAGTAGAGAGTTTCCACTTGTTTGTTAACTGCTCTCAGGTTTAACCGTCTAACCTAATGGCCAGCCAATCATAGCTTGTATCCATTGTTCATACACGTACACACACTTTTGAACTGCCTGTATTTTGCCCCACATAGGGCATTCCTCTGCATCAGAATAATCTCCCAAGTCACAATTGGTGAAAGTTTTAGTAACCGGGCCCCCACATTCTACCAGGGACTATCCATGCCCCAAATGCCACACGTGATGAGGTTCATTGACAGTGGGACAGTTCTGATCTAGTTCTCCAAACCCTATCTCACTTCCTGCTTTCTCAGCATATTCCATTTTCCTCATTGTCTAAATTTGTCTCTGGTCAGGAACCAAGAATTATTCCAACAGTACCTGGTTTTTCTGGCAAAAGTAAGGAATGTTCACGTTATAATTTGAAAACTCTGACTTCTACTACATGAAAATCAAATTGAACAGAAACCTGGCACATAGTAGGCGTTCAATAAATAGTTGTCCCTTGTGACTATGATAAAAAACACTGAATTATATACTTTAAAAGAGTGAAGTTTATGGTAAGTGAGTTATATCTCAATTAAAAAAAAGTTGTTGAATGAATGAAATAGTTGTATTTTGAGTGTAGAAGTATGGGAATTCATGTTGCAATTTTAAAATGCTGTTTTCTGATGCTCAGAATAAAACAACAACAACAACCAAAGATATAGAATAAAAACAAAGGAAATTTAAATCAAATACCTAATAGCACCATTAGTTGTCAAGAGACATTAAAGATATTTGGGATACGTCATTGAACTTTGAGATTTGGGCAAGCATATAATAGAAATTTTCTTGCTGCTTTTTTGGAGGCAAAATAATAACTAGATTAGCTCTGCTGCTTTATGGCATTTAAAAATGTTTTTATTCTTTTAAGCACCACACTTATGTTTAATGACATGAATTGATGATGCCTCATATGTTGCATATTATTTCCTTGGGTCAATTTCTTAATGCAGTGATAGCCATGGGCTTTCTCATAACTGTAAAAATGTGCAATGTTTGATCAAACTCACATGAATGTGTTATTTTAACATATTTCCTCCTTTCTGAGTAAATGGATATTTGTTGGACAGGGTGGTAGGAATCTTATCAGTTAGTTTAAAATAAAAACCCTTTGTATTTGGTTTATTTCTTCTCCTCACCATATAATTAACAGGAGAGGGCAGTCATAGACTACTTTCAGGAATTCTATAGCTTATATATATTTCAGAGGCAAAATCCTGTAATTCTACTTTAAAAACACTTCCTTCAGTAACATGTGCTACATGCTGTTTGAACTCATTGCTGACGAACCATTTATCCCTCTGATATGTCCCTTAGAGCATGAAGGGTCCTTAGTAATTGTCTAACCTCCTCATTTTACAGATAAGAAAATGAAAACCTGAAGAGCTTACATGATGTATCCAAGATTACCTAGCCACTTGATGGCAGAGTCTGTTTAATTTTGTCCTTAGCCCCGCCACTCCACCCCAACCAACCATTTCTTTAATATATCTGTGAAATGGACACGTTATAAACTTCGTAGTGGATTCAGAAGAGATCTGAAGAAATTTAGGCTTGAATAAGGTCAGGTTTACCCCCTCAGAATTACTTAATACAAAAACAATTCAAAAATCATTAATTTACATTTATTCACAGATAAATATGATACATTCTCCTGATTCCATTACCTAGTTTTAATTAACTATTTTTCTATTAATATGTTAATATTTATATACATCTGAATTCTTTACAAAGAGGACTTGAGACAACCCAGAAATATATAAGCATAAAACTCTTAGGTTTGCCTTGTACGATAGTATTAAGTTTGGATGACCTATAAAAATAATTACTTACGGGGGCCGGCCCCGTGGCATAGCAGTTAAGTGCGTGTGCTCTGCTGCTGGCGGCCCAGGTTCGGATCCCGGGCGCGCACTGACGCACAGCTTGTCAGGCCATGCTGTGGTGGCGTCCCATATAAGGTGGAGGGAGATGGGCACGGATGTTAGCCCAAGGCCAGTCTTCCTCAGCAAAAAAAAAAGAGGAGGATTGGCATGGATGTTAGCTCAGGGCTGATCTTCCTCACAAAAAAAAAAATATTACTTACAGCACATTATAGAGACATCTATATGTCTGTTAAAATTATTCTTAGCAAGAACTTTGATACGCTTTTAAAATTTCTGGCAAAAATTGTATTTGTTATTATTTAGCTCTAAATAATATGGTGTAGTTCCTGTTCTAGTGCTGCAATATGAGGAAACTGTAAAGATCAGAAGCATAGGAGACACATTTTTATTGACTGTTTCTCTCAGGGAAGAGACGAGCTCCCTCAACCTTGTTTTTCCCACCCAAGTTTATGCTCTCTGCCTCTAGGATATGAGTTGGAAAATTGTTCTTACTAGCAGCTTCAGCAACAACAGCAGGTGCAGTCAGTAAGTTTACCAATATATTTGTTCTATCACCAGAATACCTCTGTCATCAGTAATCATTTTTTTATAATAGGCTACTGACAAACCAGAGAATCACCAAATACACACACACACACACACATACACACCCCCATATAAAGATATAAATGAGAATCTGTAGGGGATGCTGTGCAGTGACACCCAGATTCCAGCCTCTTAAGGACTGAGACATTTGTGCCCACATCTGCCTAGAGTGTGGGCTGCTGACTGCTCATAGCTACATTCTTCTCTGGAAATTATCTTGACTTAAAGAAGCTACCACCTTCAAATTTACACCCCTTGTGTCCATGTTGGGATACAAAGGTTTGGTACCCTTGCCTTAATTCAGAGCTTCTCTGAAGGGGCTTCAGAGCTCCCATGGGTCACTGAGGCCTCTGTTCCGACTACACCACAGTTCAACTTCTCCCTCTATCCAATCCTACTTCTCTTAACTCTCACACAATTTGTTCCAAAGAGTATCCTCCTGCCCCCTAACAAACCTCCTACATGCGGATCTCAGAATCTCAGAGTGTCTGCTGGATCCCAGCTTATATGTGTATATGGAAATAGGGGAGAGAAAGGAAGAAATTTGAAAGAGCTCATTAATTTTGGCTATCACATGTGGCATAATCATGGAGAAAGGACAAGAAAACAAGGCTTAAATGTCAAATTCATCTTCTTGGAAAATACCACCAATCCTATTTTATCTGTTTTCCTCTCACTTCTTCCATTTACCCCTAAATTTTAGACTACCTCATCATTTACTCTCTTTTCTCTATATGAGTCCATAAGCAATCTTTGCATTCAAGTTAGTCCTATGAAATTAATTAGCACTTATACACAAATGGATTCCTGAATCTTTAGCTCCATCTCTAACCTCTTTTCTGAGATCTAGATGAGAATTTCCAAACGTCTTTTTGACCTCTCAACTTGACTTTTCTGCAGAAACTTCAAATTTATTGTGTCCAAAACTAAACTCATAAAGGTAATGAGTTTATGGGGGAACAACACCACTCCCCATAGAGTCTCTATCTCTTTTTAATACAGTCACTGTATTCCCAGTTCCCCCAAATAAATGACCTTAGTCATTGTTTTTCTTCCTTCATATCATACTAACAGTTGATCACTAAGTCTTGAAAGTTCTAATCAGAAATGTGTCTAAAATCTATTTTTTCCTCTGCTTTATTCAGGCCCTCACTTTTTTCCTTTTTTCGCGCAAAAGCCCACCTACATATCCAGTTTTATTTCTCTAACCATCTTCCCATTTTCTCTTTCAACATGGCACCTCTTCATCATCTAACTCACCCTGTGTCACTTACCTGTTGGCCTATAAAAGAAACCACCCACTGGTGTTTGCAGAAACCGGTCTGGTCCCCACTTCTCTGTTTCTGTCCATTTCTTATACATACCCTGAGTCCTCATTCCATCTCTTCAGATTACTAAAAACTTGACTTTTATATGTAAGTTCTGGCTCTTAAATCTTGAATCTTGGGATTCTGACCTGGCTTTCTCTATTCTGGACCTCTGCTGGTAATGCGGTCACCGTAGCCATTCTAATGCCCAATGGTCTGCAGCCCAGGCAGCCTAACACCCAATCCCTATGTGGGGACAATGGACATTTTGCTGCAACTGTTCATTCTAGGAACATACTTTTCTTAAAGATATATGCAAAAATACACTTCAAACAGCAGTTTTTTCAACAAATATTTTTTGAGTGTACCTTATATGCTAGATGTTGTTCTGGCTACTAATGACATAGCTGTCAACAAAAATCCTTACTTTCTAATGGGATAAGTGCATCTGTTAAAGGCCAGAGATAAGGGAGGGGACTGCTGACCACAATATTTATGCTTACCTACCTGGCAGAACTCGTTTGTTAAAGAGAGAAACTGCTTGTCCTGCAGGTACCAGCATCTCCTGCCACAGCTGTTTCAGGGATCTGCAAGCCATCATTGCTTTATCTCCTCAAACATGTCTTGGGGTCAATAAGAAAAATTGCCTTTGTTGCTTAAGCAACTGCAAATCTATATGGAAGCCCAAGACTTATGATTGGCATGTTTAATAGGGTGATATTTACAATATTACACTGATACAACTTAGAGCTTCTTTGCAGCCTTCCTTGCCCTGGTCTTGAGGCTCATTACACAAGGGAGCCAGAGGCTATTACACGAAAGAAGCTACACCAAAAAGGACTTTGATGAGCTTTAGACTCCAAAGCTGACTTTCCTGACCTCTCTAGGAAGGTAATTGTCCTGCAAACATGGAGAGTGAAAAGCTTTTCCTAAACTCCTTTTACTTGCATTTAACATAGCAAAAGTGAGCCCTGATAGCTTCCCGGCTTTCAAAGCACCACTAACCACAGTAGGAAACATTGTGTGGTGACCCAGTTCACATGTATGGATAATATTCAGCATATGTATTTTATACCTGAAGCAAACACAAAAAATTTACTCGTATTACTTGCAATGCATTTTGATATGCTCTATCCGCTACAATTGCATTTCTTTTTAATACTCTATTCACAACACACTAAACTGTGATCTAAGTTTTAAAAAAATTACTAGCCTAGGGTTTTCAAAAGGGAGGATTGAATGAGACAGAAAAAGGAGAGAGGTTAAGTCGGCTTCTCAAGGGGGTGGGCGGGGGTCGGGGGCAGTGCTTAGGGAGAGGATCTGAAGGATCAGTCTTCAAATTCTTGGTGTTGAGTAGAATTGATCAGAGGCAAAATATCTTTTATTGGAGAATGGGATTGTATTAATGTAGGTTGTAAAAAGCAGACTGTATGAAGTCCCTGAATTCAGGGGAAAGTATAAGGTCACCAAGACATTGTGAGAAATACAGATGAGGCAACTGCAGAATGTTTACATTCTTAAGCCGATAAGCATAGGATGAGCTAAAGCCACAGTGGAGTTTGACCAAAGGACAGGCTATCGCTGACATTACACTGTACAGGCCTCACGCCTGATGGCTTGAGCATTGGAATCCCTCCTTATCATAATGCTATTTTAATAAGAAAATGAAGTAACTGTTAAACAGTGGTAGAGCAACCTGTGATCTAGTTAGTGTCACCTTGAGGAAAAACTGGGGAGCAGTTAGGGAGAGGGATCTTGTGCAAGAAAGATGAGAACATAAAAATGATAAACTTGGGTTAGGCATAAAAATGTACAGACTTGCAGACTTCGAAGATACTTGGGTACCTTAGACCTGTTATAGATAACTGACAAGGTTGTGTTCACTATAGGTGATAGAGGTTTGTGTCTCCACACCGCCGTGTCAGTTTGTCCGATCCTACATCTTTGAGGTGACAAGTAGATTAGGCTGAGGTTTTCCTGGGTTGGATGAAATGTAGGTTTTTTTCTTCCTTACTTCCCAAAAGGGTAGGGGCTCACAAGGAAGATCAGATAGGTTGTAGAAAATGAAAAGACCTCATTGTCATTATATATCTGAGAAGAGTGAGTAACCCTATCCATATGATCTTTGTTCAGATGTTACCTTTCAGCAGGCCTATCCTGACCACTCTGCTTATAATTGTACCCCAACCACTCCTTATTCTCCTATTCTGCTTTCATTTTCTATATAGCTTTTCTTACAAATGAATAAGTGTGTATGTGTGTGTGTGTATGAATGGTATAATGAATCCCCATGTTCCCATCACTAAGCTTCAATAATTATCAATATTTTACCAATCTTATTTAATCTATACCCCCATTACTTTTTTTTCTGGTGTATTTTAAAGAAAGTCTCAGACATTATGACATTTCTTCCTTGCTGTGTGTTTTCCTTATTTTGTTTAATGTCTGCCTTACCCTACTAGAATGTGAGATAGATGAGGGCAGTGATTTCTATCTGCTGCACTCACAGTAACATTCCCAGCACCTAAAAAGGTTCCTGGCACGTAATAGGTGCTCAATAAATATTTTTTGAATGCATGAATATGGAATCTAAAAAAGTGACATTTTTAGTTTCTTGCTAACTATGCATAGATAAATGGTGAATTTTATTTAGATAACCTGGCAGTCCCCATTGAGGAATTATGTGGGGGTTTCTGGCCATCTTCTAGGCTATGTCTGAAGTGTCCAACCTACCCTAACAAAATAATTTAGCACTTCTGTTTTGGAGAGTGTAGATGTAGAATTTTGGTTCTTCTAGCAGCAACTGGGCTGAAACTAGCCCACATTTATGGCTTAAACCAAGAGGAGCTCAAGAGAGCACTGACTGGGAAGCCGGCCCAGACTGCGAGTCCACTAGTTGGCCATAATTGGCAATAACTGAGACAATTAGGCAGAAACAACAAGTGGAGATTATGCCTTTTAGTGTCTGGTAGTGAGCCAGGCAGAGCCCCAGTCAGGTCCTAAACTAGACAAAAATACCCTGCCCCATGATTCAAATGAGGAAATACAAACATGAGTCTTCATTGTGCCCTCATACTCATGTTGCTCTTAGAAATTTCACGTACTCCCTCTTCCAACACAATGCCCTACGCTATAGCACCACCTAGTTACTTACTTCTTTGGGATCAGAAAATCCTGGAAGACTTGCTTCATTCACCCTGACTCCCAGCCCCTCTGAGAAACTATCACCCTAGATTTCATAAGATATTTGCATCTTTCCAAAGATTATATCACAGTCTTGGTAGATGCACTCGCCAAAATGGCAGACTTCGTTCTCTTGACTGAATCTCCAATTCCCTTGGTCATTGTCATATGATTTAATAAGAAAAACTACCTAACACTGATATCCTACCATTGAGCCCTTTTTTCCTCATGCCTTCCAGCAGTCACTGCTCAGAGTTATCCATCTCCATATCCACTTGTCCATCACCCACCATCTTAGAC
Source organism: Diceros bicornis minor (assembly GCF_020826845.1). Lineage (NCBI taxonomy): Eukaryota > Metazoa > Chordata > Mammalia > Perissodactyla > Rhinocerotidae > Diceros > Diceros bicornis. Next base: position 804,314 of record NW_026690919.1, on the reverse strand, counting down.
CAATTACTGCACCAACCATGTTCTAGAAGATCATTTCCATTGTTACATAGTATAGAGATGCAAGTCATAATCCATCACAGTGGAATTTTCCAGGAGTGTATAGCTCTACCCATTGAGCTCATCACAGCATTCATTGCCATCACAGCTTCCATCCTTGCTGTCCTGTTTCCTGCCCCTCTAAGAACAAACCTCTGATTGATAGCTGGAGGAGCTGCCCAAGAAAACCTACATGATGCCCTCTGTTCTTGTACACTTGGGGTTTTAGCTTAGCCAGTACGTTCTTTTTTCTTAAGGTAAAGGCGTTAGCTTTTTTTAGGGCATTGCCCCTCTTCCATTGTCAAGCCACGTTGCTAGATTGGGACTGATCCCACCAGCTTGGATCCAGGAGTGATTATTTGATCCAGTCAGAGAACCACATTAGCCTCGCCACAGTGCTTGGGTCATGGATAACTACACAATAGAAGACAGGAATATCAAAGGCACAAAACTCATTTCTGAGCTATATGTTGGAATGATTGGGGATAGGAAATCTCTCTTTACAACAGATTTAAACTTAATAGTAAAAATCTTGAGGGCCGGCCCGTGGCTTAGTGGTTGGGTGCGCGCGCTCCGCTGCTGGTGGCTCGGGTTCGGATCCCGGGCGCGCACCAACGCACCGCTTCTCCGGCCATGCTGAGGCTGCGTCCCACATACAGCAACTAGAAGGATGTGCAACTATGACATACAACTATCTACTGGGGCTTTTGGGGAAAAATAAATAAATAAATAAAATTATAAAAAAAAAAATCTTGAGCTGCTGGTAGCAGTTTTGCTACCATATGTGGAGATCCTGTCTAAGGAGATCCTGAGACTGAAGTTAATGCAGAGGAAAATAGAATCAAGATATGGCTAGATAATATTAATTGAGCTTACTATGTGTTAATTAACCACACAATTAATCATTTAGTCCTACAATAACCCTTAGAGGCAGGGTTGACATTTATCATCCCCAATCTAAAGATGAGGTAAATAAGGCTAAATGTCTTGCCCAAAGTTTCAAAGTTAATGTTAAAGCTGAGAGTTGAAACTATGCGGTCTGGATCTAGAACCTGTGTTCATTACCACTATTGTACACTGCCTCAATATGTGCTTTTGCTAATATACACAGACTTCAGAGACAGAGAGAAAGATTGAGAGAGAGAGAGAGACTGAGACCCAATGATTTGTCTTTGATTCCCTGGATCTAGTCATGCCTGAAATCATGAACTTCTTGATTTTTTTCAATTAACCAAACAAATTTCTCTCCCCTTCCTGTCTTTTTTCAGAAGCAGATTTGACTCTTAAAACAGGAAAAACTGAATAATATACTCTAATATGCGAGAAACAATATAAAGTATGTAGAAATCTATATACCAAACGTCAAGGCAGACAGACCACATGGGAAACACCGGATGGCTCGTCCTATATTATAGGCATTAGCACTTGTACCTGTTTGAGAACAGTTCATAAAGTTCTTCAAGATCAGTCATTGAATTGGTATTATTCATTCATTGAATTTGGTGCTCCTGTCTGTATTTACCGCTGCTCGTTTCCGCTGTCTTTTATTCCTTCGTGCCAAGCCTGGCTGACATACACACTGCTCTTCGTCCAGGCCCTACGTCTTCAGGTGGGGAAACAGAGTACATAGTGAAAGCAGTGCCCTGGCAATCTGGTGTGCTGCAACCCAGCCTCTCATAGCAAGCCCCTAAATGCATGCCAGCTGTTTCTTAGGTCATTCCAAAGAAACTTAGACTGAGTCCTGTTTGGCAGGGAAGACCTGAGTAAGAGGTAGTGTCCGTCTCGATTCCGTAGCCTTAAGTCATCCCAACACACCCACATACCGTGAACCTAACGGTTCATGATCTGTCTCTGCTCGCTTGTTCCCTTTCTGTGCCTGCTTTGATCCTGTCCTTAATTGATTCCCGATTGTTAGAGACACCTCTTATTTATCATCCCACATCTATAGGCTAATATTTCTTAATTAGTATTACAAAAAACACTAGTATTACACTAACTAGAAAGGAAAATATTGGCAAATATTGACATAGTGGACAATATTAAAATTAAGAACTTCTGTTCATTGCAAGATACCATTAAGACAGTGAAAAGGCAAGCAACCGACAGGAAAAGACGTTTGCAATGTGTATAACAAAGAAACCCTACAAATTAATGACAGATAACAATAGAAGAATGGATAAGAAACGAATAGGTATATCATAAAATACGATATACAAATGATAGATAAATATATTAAAAGATACTCAACATCATTAGTCAACAGAGAAATGAAAGTTAAACAACGGGGGCCGGCCTGGTGGTGCAAGTGGTTAAGTGCGCGCGCTCCGCTGCGGCAGCCTGGGGTTCGGCGGTTCAGATCTTGGGTGCGCACCGATGCACCGCTTTGCAACCCATGCTGTGGCAGCGTCCCATATAAAGTGGAGGAAGATGGGCATGGATGTTAGCTCACGGCCAGTCTTCCACAGCAAAAAGAGGAGGATTGGCAGATGTTAGCTCAGGGCCCATCTTCCTCACAAAAAAAAATAAATGAATAAAAGAAAGTTAAACTACAGTGATTAAACGTTACCCAGTGATCAGGATGGTTTAAGTTAAAAATATCAATATCAAAAGTTGATGTGTATTTGGATACTAACTGTTGATGTTGATCTGCAACTCTCATATGCATTTGGTAGGAGTATAATTGATACAACAACTTTGGAAAAATGATATTATCTACTAAATCATATACACACTCAGTGAACAGCAATTTCAGTCTCAGGTATACACCCAACAGAAATACAGACATGCACATCAAAACTGCACTGGAAATTCATAACAGTATTGTTTATTACGGCTACAAACTGGAAACAACCCAGATAGATATAGAATGGATAAATAAAAAGAAAATGGGGTATATACATATGGTGGAACACTATTCAGCCTTAATAAAGAAGGAAATCTTGCAATATGTGACAACATGGATGGAACTTGGGGACATTATGCTAAGTGAAATAAACCAGGTACAGAAAGACAAGTATTACATGATTCTGCTTACATGACATATCGAAAATAGTTAAATGCATCAAGTCAAAAACTGGAATGATGGTTTACCAGAGACTGGCTGGAGAGGGAAATGGGGAATTATTAATCAACAGGCATCAAGTTTCAGATAAGTAAGGTGAATAAGCTCTGGAGATCTGCTGTATAACATTGTATCTTTAGTCAATTATAGTGTATTGTACATTTAAAGTTTGTTAAGAAGATAGATTTGTGTTAAGTATTATCACCACAGTAAAATAATAATTAAAACAATAAATAAATAATGAGTGGCATATTCATGAAATAGAGTACCATTCAGCAGTGAAAGTGAACATAATCTATAGCTACATACACAGTAGGGATGAATCTCAGAAATATAATATTGACTGAAAGAAACCAGACGTCCAATAATACAGCTGCATGATTCCACTAATATAAACATCAGAAACTAAATTGTAGAAGTTAGAATAGTGGATACCTTTGAGGAAGAGAGCGGATAGCTCCATCTTGCTCCAGAACACCTCTGGTAACATACAAATTGTCATGGCTAACTGCTTGGTAATTCCACTCTCTACCACAAGTCCTGCTCCAAACCACTGGTAGGTTCTCTAATCTGTCTACCTGATCCACCAACGGAAGTGGTGGTGGAACTATGCTCTAATAGTTGACAACTCAATTTTCCCAAATGCCCCAGGTATATGAGTGTCTATCTGTTCATACTGTTCCCTCTTCCTATCATAGAATTCCCCCCTCCCTCTCAGCTGAGAAACTAATACTCTTGATTCAAAACATAGATAGCACCACCTGAGGCAAGAGACAGAGGCAGAAAGTTTTTGTAGTCAGACCCGTCTTTGACTCTTGACTTGCTACTTTGAAGCTGTATGCCCTTGGTCATAACTATTTAGCCTCAGTTTCTCATCTATGAAATGAGAATAATGATGTCTAGCTCACAGGCTGTTTGAGGGAAATATGTAAGATGATATGATAAGAATTCGTTGCACGTTATTTTTCTCGGCTTTCTTTTTCCCTTACAGTATTACTTGCTTTCTGCTATGCACTCCTCTGGCACCTCTGTGAAATAATTTTGGAGCCATTCATAAAAAAGAATTATCTAGTATAGACATACTTGGTTTTAAGAGCCAGGGTTACATAAATGAGTTAGATATGATTGGCAGACAAAGAAATTACTACTTTGGCCAACAATGGCAAGTTATTGAATAAGAAAATGATCTAATGGAATAATTTTGGGAAAAATAATAAGGCCATTATGTACAGAAGAGACTGGAGATTTTAGAGAGAGAGATCAATTAGGAATCTATGGTAGTCATGCTGATCTAAAGGCATCAGTACCTAGCCCACGAGGATGTGTCAATGGAAAGAGGAAAAACAGAATAATACATGAGACACTAAGAAGGAAGAAGCATTAGAAAATTTTTTCTAATGGATATTCTATGTAAAAAGATAATATAATGGGAAGCTATTTTGATGCCACACAGTTAGAAATAGTATTTGTTTATTCTGAAAACAAAGACCCAATATTTTATCAGGCTAACGGTATGTGCTTCCAACTGGGTTAAAGATTTTCAAACATTCAAAAAAGAAAACAAACCCCCACACTATAATAAAATAAAATTCATCAAATGGATTTCTAGATAATAACATTAAACATGAGTTTTATGAAACATCCTGATTGTAATTTTTAAAAGATGATGAGAATTCAGTCACTGTCCTGTCAGAATAAGGAAATCTATCTTGGAAGGAAGAAAATAAAATATGCTGGAAAACATCAAATGGCAATTGTTACTACAAAGCAGGAAGGCTAAAAATGTTTCAATTATTAGGGACCTATTTTGATGCTCCACGGCTTGTGAAGGAATTACTGACTCTGTAATGGGACATAAATCTGGAAAATATACACAAGATGAAATTTGTTGCTATTGTTATGAGCTGTTTAAATGACAAAGTTTTACTTTGACATTTGAATAAAACATCTAATATACCATTTGCTTAATATATACTTTGTTGCATACTAACTACTGTATTAAACTTTTACTGTAGCAATGGAATATAAGGTATAAAGACATTTTTGCACAATGGGAGTGAACAAATGAGTCCCTGAAGGTGAAATATGAACTGCTTGGAAAAAGAAGAATAGAACATATTCGCAGAATGCCCTAAGGTGGTCTGGGAATATTTACCCCCAAATAATATTTCATCAAGCAGGTCACATAATAGTGCTGCTGATGTTAAGCACTGAACTAAGATTCCTAAATAGAGACTAAATGTTTGTGATATAGAAAATAAATTACATATTTACAATAGTAGATAAATAGCCAGTATTGAAAAAATGCTTTTGGAAGAATCTTGGCTTGCCAAAGATCAAAACTGATTCGAGAGTTTTCATCAGTGGCAGATATGTGGGAGTTTGTTTTGAAGTAACAGAGTAATCATAATGGGGAAGATGCATTCAGGAGAAAGAAAAAACAAAAAAAACTTCCAAGGTAAAATCACGGAACATCACAATAACTATGAACAAATGTCCTAAGTATTAAATTCCTGGATATAGCTCATCTGGAAGAAGAGTATTGGACCTTGTTTTTATGCTTACACAAATGTTTGGAGTATAACTTCATCCAGAACAATATTAGCACCTTGAACAGTTGTTATTTGTAACCTCATGGAGTTTGCTTCTGAGTTTCCGTGGACACTTAGGAGTAACCTAAAAACAAGCACCATTCCTGAACAGTTAAGATTATCATATTTGGGGAAGGTACACCCAAACCCAGTCTGGGAATGGTGGAAGGATGCGGGAAACGAAGCAAGAAGTTAGTAACCCTACTTAGAAGAGAGTTCATGAAGAATTACGGACAAACTTGGGGTTCCCTATATGCAGAACATAGGTTGGACTAGGTGATTTCTTATTTCACTCAAGTCTAAAATTCTATGATTTTAAGTGTCAGAGAAAAGATACGAATCTTTCCTTGTAGTGAAAACTGTGATTCTTTGTATTAGTTAAGTTGTAATGCTAGCTGCTCCAACAGATAAACACCAAATTTTAGTAGCTTAATGTATTAAGTTTATTTCTTGCTCTCACAGCAGTCCCATGTAGGTGGCCCTGGTTGGGAGGCCTTCCAAGTATTTTTTCAAGGACCTAGGCTGTGCCCTATTCTAGGTCCTCCAAGACCTCTCCAATCAGGTAGCAGATTAAAGACCCTACGAGGGAAGTTTTTATGAGTCAGGCTGGAGGTGGCGCATGTCCTTTATGCCCATATTCTATTGGCTAGAATTCAGTCTTATCACACGTTCAGTTGCAACAGATGCTGGGCAATACTGTCTGTGTGCTCAGGAAGAGATATGGGTTTGTGGGCATCTAGACAGTATCTGCCAAACTTGTTGAGATAGTCAGCCATTTCAAAGAATATTGGATTATGACCACAGTCAGGTAGGAAAATTTCATTAAAAAAAGCTCTAGTGAATTTCTCTTGGTCTCCACTGTTAACTCCTCTCTTAAATAACGTTTTTTATTTCCCCTCAAAACCACTGGCTGGTAATAAGATTAGAGGATTTCTCCTAAAACAAGTTTCACACGGTCCATCTGGTGGACAATGGTGAGGAGAATCTGCATATAGAGGTCTTGAGATGTAATGAAGGGGGCCGGCCTGGTGGCGTAATGGTTAAGTTCACAGGCTCCACTTTGGTGGCCCAGGGTTCACTGGTTCAGATCCCAGGCACGGACCTACACACTGCTCAACAAGCCATGCTGTGGCGGCGTCCCACATACAACATAGAGGAAGATTGGCACAGATGTTAGCTTGGGGGCAATCTTCCTCATCAAAAAAAAAAAAAAGATGTAATGAAGATGTCAACAGGAAATGCCTTTTCCTTTTGCCTACTGCATTCTCAGATACTTACTTTATTTTACTTTGTCTAATCTGAGATGCAGAACTCAGTTCTTCCATACAAAAATCGACTCATACTAAAATATGAGTGAGAAATATAGACTTTATTTGAGCTATTGTAGGGGACAAGGAGGAACAGTTTGCATGCCACAGCTCATATTCTTGTAAGACACTGTTGATTTCCTAAGTTCTTTCTCAGATATTGTGCCAGAGGGGTTTTCTCTCTCTGGCCCTTCTCTCGTATATATATCCATCAACTTTGCTCACTTCCCTTTTCCCTTCTCACATATTCCCCAGAAACTCAAATTCCTCTGCTTCTATTATAGAGAGTTACTTTTCCCTTCCTCTTAAGATTTCATGCTAGCTAATACCCAGACTTTCAGGATCCCAGCTGTTATACTCAGCTTTAAGAAAAGTATTTTCCCAATAAAAATAGCTTTCTCTCAATAAAAGGAATTGTCACATGTGCTCCTAAGATAATAAAAATTTTTCCATCTTTACACTGAGTCTCTATTTTCTAAAAACAGAACTTGAACTGAGTATGTTTTGGCGTACCAAGGAGGACCAAAGAGTTATAATGTCTAGGGCTGAGCATGCCCTTGAATAAAAGATAAATTGTTGGTCAGAATTAACCTGTCCACCACCACTTAGAATTGCAGCATGGCTCTGGGATAGTTAACATAGAGGGATGCCCTTCAAAGATGTTAAGGTGTCAAAAGTGGTTTTAACAGTCTCTTGAATTTCTAAGTTTGTATTTGGGATGAACACTTGTGTTTTGGTCTGAGATGAGTGACCTGAGGGAAAGGAGAGGCAACATAACATAGATACCGGGCCTCAATTCAGTCCTTATTACAGGAATCCTCATTACATATGGTGCCATGTTGGGTGCCCTGGGTTTCTTTCAATCCTACTAGGTATAAAAGTTAACTGCTCGGGGCCGGCCCGGTGGCGCAAGCGGTTAAGTGCGCGCGCTCCGCTGCGGCGGCCCGGGGTTCGCTGGTTCGGATCCCGGGCGCGCACCGACGCACTGCTTGGTAAGCCATGCTGTGGCGGCGTCCCATATAAAGTGGAGGAAGATAGGCACAGATGTTAGCCCAGGGCCGTCTTCCTCAGCAAAAAAAAAAAAAAAAAAAAAAAAAAAAAAAAAAAAGTTAACTGCTCGTTGGCCGAGAGTAACATTTATGAAGTTGGAGGATGCCCCAGGGTAGGGCTAACTCCTAGACACCTTGGTAATTAATCTTTTCAGACACAGCATCAACTTCAGAAAACAAGAAATTTGATATCCAAACATTGGAAGAACAGAGTTCATGAACGTTTATGCCTAAGCACGGACTCTGCTAAACTGTGGCTTGTTTATTTGGGAATGATAATCCTATCCCCAGGGTATGCTGTGACCCCCAGATGAAGGTGGAAACCAGTAGACGTAATCCCTGTTTCCTTATTGCATGTACATTCTGGGAGTAGTTGAGTTTTCCCAGAGCATTGTTAAATCCAGGTCACGGTGGATTAGAAACCAGATCTGTTAGGATCTAGGATAATGAGCCCAGAGCGGACATGCCTAAGTGCCACTCCAAAGTAGAAACCACTGAGAACAGATCACTGGAAGTCTTTATTTGTGGATCGTAGCATAGCCTGTCATATGGAAAATGCTGGATAATGTTAGCTAATGCAGTAGACAAAGCTAGCTTGTAGTATTATACATTCTTATCCCCTTCCTGACACATGGAATACTACTGCTCGGCTTCCTTGCTGTTGAGTAGAGCTGTGCCACTAGATTTGGTGAATGAAATGTGAGCAAAAGTGATACACATCACTTTCAGGCAGAGATAGTGAAAAGCCCATTCATAACTCTTCATCTTTCTTTACCTACTGGTCATGGAGGAGGCCTCAAGTTGAGACGAAAGAGCCAACACATCAAAGTAAACTGGATCACTGGAAAATCCGTGGAACACAGCTGCCCTAGAATCACTCCTGAACCTGCAGTGAACTTTGCGTAAAAGAACAAATTGACTTTTATCTGAGATTTTTCTTTTCTTCCTTTCTTTTCTTTTTTTCTCATAGAAGCATAACCTAGACCTTCCTGACTAATACAGCTATTATTGTTGTTGTTATTATTATCTCAAAAGATGCTCTTATTTAACAAGTGGGTGCTGAATTTAATTATTTTGGAATGCTGCTTTCCAATAAGGAATTTGTAATTTGGAGTAATCATTGATTTTTCTTTTTTTTATACCTACATTCAATCTATTAATAATTCTTTTAGAATTCACCTTCAAAAGACATCACAAATCCAAAAACTTTTCACTACTTTTAAACCATCTTAATCTTTTATCTGGATTACTACAATAGCCTCTTAACTCATCTTCTGCATCCCTGCCTCCCTCCCCAGTCTATGCTCAACACAGCAGCTAGGGATCCTTTTGAAGAGTAAGTCAGATCATGCCACTTCTCTTTTCCAAACTTCCAAAGCTTCCCATTTTGCTTAACATAAAAGTCAAAGTCTTTACAAATGTCTACAAGCCCTACCGATATCTTCTCTCTCTCTTTTTTTTTTTTTTGTGAGGAAGATCAGCCCTGAGCTAACATCTGTGCTAATCCTCCTCTTTTTCTGCTGAGGAAGACTGGCTCTGAGCTAACATGTATTGCCAATCCTCCTCCTTTTTTTTTTACCCCCCAAAGCCCCAGTAGATAGTTGTATGTCTTAGTTGCACATCCTTCTAGTTGCTGTATGTGGGACACGGCCTCAGCATGGCCGGAGAATCGGTGCGTCGGTGCGCACCCAGGATCCGAACCCGGGCCGCCAGTAGCGGAGCGCGTGTGCTTAACCGCTAAGCCACCGGGTCAGCCCGCCCTACCGATATCTTTTTAGTGAGGCCTTTCTTGACCATTCTATTTAAAATTTCAGACCGCCTTCTATCCCCCATATCCCCTCCACTCTTTATCTCCCTTCTCTGCTTTATTTTTTTCCATAGCCCTTGTTGAAAAGCTTAGTCATTAATTACTTATTAACTTTATTATTGTCTATGTCCCTCTGCTATAATACAAAGTCCATAAGAGTTGTTTGTTTACTGCTATATCTCCAGCATCTAGAATAGTGCCAGGCATATTTAGCACTCAATAAATAGTTTTTAAAAGAGGAAATAAAGATTTCTATCCGGTTAGTGCAAAATAGGTTCATTGCCATATTCGTTATAAATGAATAGGGATATGTAATTATTTAAAAAGTGTATGTCCTTTGTTGTTAAAAAAAATGCAACTTAAAAACACGTGCCATTAAGAGTGCAGATTAAGTTTTATAATTAATTATCATTGTAGAACCTCATAATGTGTTTTACATCCTTTTGGGATCTCGAGGTAGAGAGAGGAGTTTTATTATAATTTTTTGAGGCATAATTTGTCACATGAAACTGCTCTAATGAGAAGAGTTATAGAATTTTATTTAAAGCCGATCAGTCATTCTGCTGAAATGTTAAATATACCACTGTTCCTGGCAATATAAATTCAAACAGATAAAGAATTTTCTTTGTAACGGGACACAGGTGAGTTATGACAGGAGTTTACTTGGACTTCCTTTTTTTCTGTTTATATTTCATGAAGTATAAGCAGGGGGCTGGCCCTGTGGCATAGAGGTTAAGTGCGCTCACTCCGCAGCTGGCGGCCCAGGTTCAGATCCCGGGCACGCACCGATGCACCGCTTGTCAGGCCATGCTGTGGCGGCGTCTTATATAAAGTAGAAGAAGATGGGCATGGATGTTAGCCCAGGCCCAGTCTTCCTCAGCAAAAAGAGGAGGATTGGCGTGGATGTTAGCTCAGAGCTGATCTTATTCACAAAAAAAAAAAAAACAAAAATATAAGTAGAATTCAAAATTTCCCTTAGGTAGAAAAGTTTTCCCTTAGTCACCTGTTATTGTGATTGAAAAGTTTTCCTGTTATGCCTGATATAATAAAATTGATCTATGAAAAAACCAAGCTTATACATATTAAATGAGTAAAAGTTATTTGATAGCATTAATGTAAAAATTCTTAATTTTGAATACTGAATTTAATATTGCTCCTTCTCATCTCTTGACTTTTAAAATGTGCTAGGGCATTAAAAAGAGGTGAATGGAGGGGCTGGCCCTGTGACCTAGTGGTTAAGTTCGGTGCACTCCACTTCGGCAGCCCAGGTTCGATTCCCAGGCACGGACCTACGCCACTCATCAGTGGTCATGCTGTGACAGTGACCCACATACAAAATAGAGGAAGACTGGCTCAGGTGTTAGCTCGCGGTGAATCTTCCTCAAGCAAAAAGAGGAAGATTGGCAGCAGATGTTAGCTGAGGGTTAATCTTCCTTAGCAAAAAAAAAAAAGATGAATGGGTTACCACTTTATTTTTTTTTGTGAGGAAGATCAGCCCTGAGCTATCATCCATGCTAATCCTCCTCTTTTTTTTTGCTGAGGAAGACTGGCTCTGAGCTAACATCTATTGCCAATCCTCCTCCTTTTTTTTCCCCAAAGCACCAGTAGATAGCTGTATGTCATAGTTGCACATCCTTCTAGTTGCTGTATGTGGGATGCGGCCTCAGCATGGCCGGAGAAGTGGTGCGTAGGTGCGCGCTCAGGATCCCAACCTGGGCTGCCAGTAGCGGAGCGCGTGCACTTAACCGCTAAGCCATGGGGCTGCCCCGGGTAACCACTTTTTTAGCTACACAGTTTTCCTAGTAAAATTAGAGTCTGTTGAAAGTTACCTGCAGATTAGCATATTCATTATGCATTTTATAAAAACTTACAACTGAATAATATAATTTCAGATAGAAAGAAGGAAAGGAACCTGAGTGCTGCATCCCTGATGAAACCCTGAAGAACCCCAATAATAGTGTGAATTTGTGCTGGAAATCTTAAGTTTCAGTTTACATAAATAACTTTATTTTCACTAATTCCTACAGAAACTTACTAAAATTAGGGTTCGATATAAAAATTGTTGTGCAGTATTATTGAGATATTTTATTACAAGAAAATAATTATTAAATAACAAAAGTTAAATGCAAAAAAAAACCCTTCCAAATAAATTCTATTTAGCTATTTAAGGCTGTTTCAAAAGTTATGGTTTATTGGTGTTCTGAGAAGGCTATCTCATCACCTACCTATTTGTCCCCCTCTCACCACCTGTACATTATTTTGTAGGTACTAGAAAATATCCTCCAGTAATATGATGTCATTTCTTTCCCTGGAAGTAAAACAATGCGATCCCATGAAGCAATTACATAAACACATTGGGTTACAAATTTCAAAAAAACTCAATAGTAACCATCTTCCACCATGCAGTTGGGACCTAAAGATGACCCAAAATTGTTTGGTTCACACCAAAAAAGTCAGTTAAGATTTGGAAATCATAAAAAACAAATGGTACAAACATATCTTAAACATTTTATCTTTACTTAAAATATATAAATGTCCATTATTCATGAATTTTCCTTGAGTACAAGTCTCCTGATATATTCTTTCTGGCATGAAAAAATACTCAAAATGGCATGATGGAATACACAAATTGCCTCATTTCTGATTTCTAGTTTCTGTTTCTTTAAAGTGAAATAGGAGTTGATGATACTTATAAAGCAATTTGGGTGCAGCCTTTTTAGACTTTTAAGACTTTCCCCCCAATTTTTACAGTTGCCTTGAACACTAATTTGACAGCAACGTTTTAAAAGTGACTCACCTTTATTGAGGCTTTACAAGGCATTAAATTTAGTTTTTATAGATATAAATCTTTCTTTTCACATTCGTATTTCTTTGGTTTTAAATTTTGCTGTTATATTTTGGCATTTATTTATAACTTAAAATGGAAAATATTGTATTAAATTTAAAAATAATATTCATTTATAATTTAATAAGAATAAATATTTTATTAAATTAAGTGATTATACTAATAAGCACAGTTGGCTTAAATAGGTTGGGTAACACGTATATAACTCTTAGAAATCTCGCAACTCATCTGGGAGAGTAGCATACTAGGAGACACTAGAAAGGAGCCTCAGGGTAAGATTCATCGGACCATGGGGCGTCAGTCAGCCAGTGGGAGTGAGGAGTTAGGTAAATGTCAATTAGGAGAGCTACCGCTGTGACTGATTTTATGGAATACTATTGAGGTTTTCTATAACCACCGCATTCCCATGCTTAATACTTCTGAATATCTGAAACCTGGGGCAACTAAACTTTCCAGAGTTATGTGAGTGTATTTAATTACTTTTAAATACAATGATTCTGGTTCCTGGCAGATGGAGGTCAGTGCTGTGATTCTCAGTTTTGTGTTTTGCTGAGGCAGCTTTGCTTTCCTTTTTCTCTGGGTCTACATCTTTCCACACTTTCCAATGTCCACCTGTCACCCTTGGCCACTTTCTCTTGAGTCCACATACTGATCTGGGCTCTTGAGGGGCTTACAGATGGTAAGAAGAGCTTAGGAAGAACAACTCCAAGCAAAGTGTATCATAAGCAGAAAAAATGTTTTTCTTGAAGACCAAGAACAGAAAGCTCAAATAATCTTCTTTTCTCTCTTTCCCCGCGTGACCTTTAATAAAAGGGAAGGTTTAGGAAGAGAAGAAGAGAGGAAAGCAAAGGGGAAACCACCTTCCCAATTAGGAGATGCCCTGGGGCTGTCTGCCTTTTATCCATAAAGGAAGCAAGTTTCTTAGAGAAAAACTGAGTGAGGAAAAGCCAGATGTGACACCACGTGTATTCCCGGGACGTGAAAGAGTCCTTCTCCAGCGAAAGGCTCAGAAGTGTGCCTTTGGGGCAGGTAGGGGGATAGAAGCCCAACATCTAGGACTCCACGTCAGCTGCCTCGGGCCGTGACATAAGCTGAAAAAGGTTGAGAAAGTACTGCTTTAACCTTTTCACTTGTCGCATTAGGAACGCCAGCCCCCAGCGTTGTTGACTACTTTTGTTTTTATCTCTCCTTGCCCTCCTTTGGAGGCGAAGTGAAGCAAGAAACACCTTGAGTTCCCTCAAGTACACAGCGGATAGTAGCTGCTATTTTGTCCTCCTCCTCTTAACCCACATGGTCTTAACACTTGGGGTGTTGCTGCTCCATTTGAGGGAGATCGCAGAGTATCAGAAATGCCTTAACTGCACATAATCCTCACCACAGCTCCCCGACATCATCCAGAGATGGGCCATTCCCTCCTCAAGGCCTGAAGTTTCCCCCAGAAACACCTGAAATAGGAAGGAACAATACTCTAACTGAGAGGGCGCATGACAACTCTAGAAACCGCACATGTGGCTGGGACTGGGAGCTAGCCCCTTAGGGTAATCTGACCCAAAGATATTTTTTATATTTGGCTTGCACTTTTAATAAGTAAATACTGAATTTGAATGTATATTTAAATTAGGCTAGATAGGCTTACTCCAATCTACAAAAGGCAACTCCTTCTTTCAGATTCTGTTATTTCCTATTTTATTGCCCTCTCTCCTCATCTCCCAGTATACCTTATACACATACAAACGGTTCTCCACTTATGATGGTTGGACTTGTGATTTTTTGACTATATGATGGTGTGAAAGTGATATGCGTTCAGTAGAAACTATCCTTCGATTTTGACTTTTGATCTTTTCCCGGGCTAGCAATATGCCGAACGGTACTCGCCTGTGACGCTGGGCAGCAGCGGCGAGCCGCAGCTCCCAGTCAACGACGCGACCACAAGGGTGAATAACTGACACACTCACAACCATTCTGTACCCACACAACCATTTTGTTTCACTTTCAGTAAGTATTCAATAAACTACATGAGATATTCAACACTTTATTATAAAATCGGCTCTGTGTTAGATGATTTTGCCCAACTGTAGGCTAATGTAAGGGTTCTGAGCACATTTAAGGTAGGCTAGGCTAAGCTATGATGTTTGGTAGGTAAGATGTATTAAATGCATTTTCGACTTATGATATTTTCAACTTACGATAGGTTTATCGAGTCGTAACCCCGTCGTAAGCCGAGTAAGATCAGTATTTGTGCAACTTCCCTGTCCTCTCCAAGCATTTGCACTTGCTGCTTCCTATTGCTGTCTGCAATAGGTAAAGTGGTCTCCTTCTGTTCCTTTCCTTATTGTAAAGTATCTTTAGCTCTATATTGCCCAGCAAATTTCACCACCCTGTAATGCAAGAATAATACCTAACATTCATATAGCTCTTATGTGCCGGACACAATTCTGTATTTTCTACATGTATCAGATCACTTAATTCTCACAACAAATTTATGGGTAGGTACAATTATCTTTTCTATTTTAAAGAAAAGCAAAGAGGTTAAAAGACTTGCCCAAGGCGGAGATACTATTAGAACTCAGATGGTCTAGCTCCAAAATCCATCTCTTAACCACATGGTATGCAGTGAGCCCTTGTTGACTTCAGCACATAATGTTAGTCATTTTGTGAATACACCGTATACATTTTAGTAATATAAATCTCTTCCCAGCATCAAGCCAACCCCTTGTTCCTACAGAGAAGTCAAAGCTTCAATATAGGATCCAGTGTCTCAGGCCCTCTTGCATGCCTCCCTCCTTCTTGCCTGCACCCATGCACATTTTCTTTTCAGTTCTTACATTCTCATATACAAGGGAACTAATTCAGGGCCCTCACTGCAGCCTGAGATTTCTCCTCTGCAGCTGTATCCTGGGCCATCTTCCACTAAATCTGAGGTAAAGGTTTTAGCATTTTTAAAGTTTGGTTAATCCAATCCTAAAACCATCATTGGATGTACTTAGCCCAAGTTTCAGAGAGTCAGCACGAACATGAGATTATCACAGCAGCTTCTCCCACCCACAAAATTTAGAAAAAGAGAAAAACATCCTAGAATCAAACATGATCAGTGCAGTGCTGTTCACCCTAAGCCAATATTTCTCAAGGTACGGTCAGAGGACTTCCTGTATCAGAATCTCCTAGGGAACTGGTTGAAAATACGAATTCATTGTCTACATCCCAAATGCAATAGTTAGAATCTTGCTAGGAGGGTGGAGGCAAGAAAGACATTTTCTTATGTTCCTCAGATGATTTTTAAACACACTAAGTTTTAGAATCATTGGTTAAATACTAGTTCCTTAGCACATACAAAAAGAACAATGGCCATGGAACCAAGGTATGTCTTGGTCTAGATCAGCACCGTCCAATGGAGAAATAATGCAAGCCATATATGTAATTTTGAATTTTCTAACAGTTACATTAAAAAAGAATAAAGAAACAGATGAAATTAATTTTAGTGATATGTTTATTTAAAGCAATATCTCCAAAATAGTATATTTTCGACATGTAGTTAATATAAAAATTAATGAGATATTTTACATTTTTTTGTACTAAGTTTTTGAAATTCGATAGATATTTTATATGTAAAGAATCTCTCAATTCAGACTAACCACATTTCAAGTGCTCAATAGCTACATGTGGTTAGTGCCTACTGGATTTGAGAAAGCAGGTCTAGATCCAATTACTGCTACCAGCCATATGCCAAAAGAGCACTGGTATTTTCTGGGGTGAGGGAGTAGTCAGAAAAATAAAATAAAATAAAATAAAATAGGGGCCTGGCCCAGTGGAATAGCGGTTAAGTTTGCATGCTCCACTTCAGGGGCCTGGGGTACGCTGGTTCGAATCCTGGGCTCAGACCTGCTCACAGCTCAACAAGCCATGCTGGGGTGGCGTCCCACATAGAAGAACTAGAAGGACCTACAACTAGGATATACAACTATGTACTGGGGCTTTGGGGAGAAAAAGATTAAAAAAAAGAGGAAGATGGGCAAGAGATGTTAGCTTAGGACCAATCTTTAAAAAAAAGAAAAGGCATCAGTATGAAAAATAAAATAAAATAAAATAATAAATAAAGACTTTTTGGTTCCAACTGCACCAAGAGACCAATCCATTCCTGTCTGTTGTTCAGGGTCCACTACCAGTGACTGCAAGGTTTGCACCTCCATGATGTGGGCCTTTCCTGGGATCCTCCTCTTCTCTCTTTTTTGAATTATTCCTGTTGTCCCATAAGGTTCCCATTGTTTTGGCCTCACAATCCTGAATTGAGGGTCACCCATGCTCAGTAATATAGACCCCACTCTGTGAGCTGCTTTAATCCTAGCGGAACCAGCTTTGTTTGTTCCTACTGTTACTGTAAGCACTTCCTACCCCTCTACATGCAGGGGCCCGTTGAGAAGTAGATTATCTCTGCCATGTCTCATTCCCCAAATCTCACCTTTTGTCAGCATTGAAACCACATAGCCTTGGTTAAAATTATCCTTCTCATAGTGATGCAGACATTCTTTTCTGCCACCTATTTTTCTGCTCCAGCAGAAATTTGCTCTATTTCCTTTGGAGTTACATATTACTCTTTCTGCCCTGACTGAGGAATAGGATGAAAAGGAAAATTGATCCTGGAGTGAAGAACACAGAGCAGTCTAGCAATATGACTGGATCAGAAGTTTACATACTGAGGCTCTGTCTTGAGATCAGCCCACTACTTTAGAAGTGAATCTTTGTCTTCATCAAGACCATGGTCCACTTACTAGATCCTGTCCTGGTGCAGTAGCCTTGCTCTTCTTAGGGGGATTTACCCATAAATAGTGCAACAGCCCTTCAGGTTTGAGGTTCTTCAGTGATCTTACCTCCTAAACCTGTCTATGTACTCACTTTGGTCAGCTTACCTACACCAGATGTTGGTGATGAGAATTCCAAATTCCGAATCATGTGTTATTAGGTGTCTTTGGCCTCCAAACTCCATGATTCAGCGAGGACCCTGTGAACCCCCAAGAATTTCTCTTGCCTAGATCACAGGCAGTCTGAGAGGGCATTCTCCAAGAACTACACCCTAAACTTAGAACTCAAAGTCTTACTACTTGAATGGAGTGAAGGGCAAGAAAACATAAATACAAGGAAAAAATGAATCATAGAAATAAAAGGCGTTTCTTTCAGAGTCTGAAATCTGAGCTGGAGTAAGCCACATCTCCTAAGCCTTCCTAGGGCTGCAGTTGTGTTTTTGGAGTTAGTTTGGGGCATGAGACCTGTCTGAGAAGGACTCTTCCAATCACTATGTCAATCTTACGACATCAGCCACATTGGAGGCTGGCACTCCAAACATGCAGACATGAAGAACACTAGGTCACTGCTGGAGCTTTAACACTGACCATCACTCCAAAAGCGTCCCCTAGCAAAGAAAAACTTAGTGAGAGATGGGAGATGTCTCGGACAATTTCTGAATATCTTGCTAGATGGTACCAATACCCAAGACCCACAATATGAAAGAGAAAGCCATTCTGCAGAGGAATGTGATGAGTTCAGTTTTGGTTGTCATGTCTGAGTTGTCTGTGGTATGCAGGGGTAAATGTTTAGTAGACAATTGGATCTACTGGTCTGAAGCTCAAATTACAGAGAATTTTTGGGATAGGGATAAAGATTTGTGAGGCAGAAGAAAAAGGGAAGTAGTTGAAACTCAAGATGATCTTTAGATCTTCTGCAGCTCTTTTTCTCTGTTTTTCTGCTTTTCATGTTGTTGATGACATTTAATTTTTGCCTACCAGTTTAAAGCATGATGTTAAAAGTTACAGAGAATGTCACTCACCTTTTGTATCTTTTGTGATACAATGCATTGATTCCATATTTAATTCTTCTATCTAAAGATTTTCTTTTGAAGAGTATTAACTGGTGCAGAAAAGGAAAGGGTAGTGGAGTATTGTGATGATGATTCTGATGGAAAGCTCCTGATTGGGTTCCTCTCATTCCTGGGCAGATTTTATACTTTGACTTTTAGTGTCTTCGTTTAGGAATATTTCTCATAATGGAGTTGAGAACATATTCATCACAATATTTGAAAGGCCTATTAAAAGATTGAAATTTCTAGGCCCCTTCCAGACCTACCATATTATAATATTATACGATATTGTAATACCTCAAACTAATATTTAAGAATCTGTGGCTTGATAATTGTGATTCTATTGAAGATAAGTATTGATGTAACCACTTTTGAAGCAGTTCTCAAACTTTAGTGTGTATATCAGTCACTTGAATGCTTGTTAAAAATACAGATTCGGCAGGTCTAGGAAAAGGTCAAGAGATTTGCATTTTTAATAAACACTCCATAGCTATGATCACCTGATTGCACTTGGAGAAATAATATCAAGTATTTGGCTATCTGAGGGTTTCCAGGATAGGTTTAGAACAGAGTTTCTTAACCTGAGATCCAAATACCCCAAGAAGCCCATGGATAAAGTTTAGAGGGTCCGTGAAATTGGATGGGAAGAATAATACATCTTTATTTTCAGTAACTTCCAACTAAAACTTAGCAATTTAAAATTATAAATGTAGGCAACAAACCACAATAATAAGAGCAGTTCCTCTAACCTTATCACTAACAGAAAACACGGATATTTTTATATCACATTAGAGTTGTTGCAAATATCTTGAAATGTTGTTTACAACCATCACAACTTTGAAATTATGGTAGTTATTAGACTGCTATTGGATCTCATCTAATTTAATAAAGAAGCATACATATAATTCTGACTAAATTTTTAAAAACATTATGATAACTGTGCCTTAATAAAATTGGTTTCTTTCATAATCCTACATACTTTTTAATGTATTTAAAAAGCATTATGAGAAGAGGTCTGTGGCTTCACTGAAGTGTTAAAAATATCCATGACACGAAAAAGGTTAAGAACCTTAGTGTGGCGAAGAAGAGTCCGCATATTGAGACATCAGAGAGGTGTATTTCTTAATTCCATGAACAATAACAATGCACGAATACTTACACACCGAAAGAGGTTCTTGTCCCAGCCCCCACTCCTCATTCTTGACTAACTTTTCACTCTTTAGTATTTCTTTCCATGGACTATACATCCCCCTGATTTGTTTACTGCTCCTCAGTGGTTGAATGGCTCTGTTTTCCATAAGGATAACAGATTTAATCACAGATCTCAAGCCCATTATGAACATTAATTAATGTCTGACATCTCTTAATGAGGTAGGTAAAAACTATCATCATTTCACAGATGGAAAAATCAGGTCTAGGCAAGTTTGGTAACTTGTTCTTAGGCCACCCAAGAGATTGTGGCTCATTTCTAGAATCAATGCTTATTCTCCTCACATGCAAACTTTTTTGATTCACCATACACCAATCTGTTGGAAAAACAACCTGTTTTGCAAAACATTTCGTTGATGATAGATGTGGAAATAATCTTTCTTAGGGTAGAAACATCTGATGGTATCAATATTCATACTACTTCGGTACCAATAATTTATTTTCTGTTTTGTTCTCTGAAGAAGAATAGATGTCCTGGTTGGAGAGAAAAAGCCCCAAGCCAAAATAAACCATTAAAAACCACTATCCATTTTGAAATAAAGCAATTAGCTTCTTCTTTTATTTAGAAACTTTACCCGGTTAGAGAGTTGGAGACAAACAAAATGAACATTGGTTGTCAAAATGCATTGATTTAATTTTTGCCCCTAAGATACCACACACAGTCAGTGAGTAAGGACTTTTGTCTTTTTTTTGGTCAGTTTGTTTCTTATGGATTCATGTTGCTTTGATCAATGTTGTTTGTGTGTCTGATCTTAATCTAAGTTTTTTGTTGTTTGACTAGTCCATCTGGTTAGACAGGATAGTGCAAAAAATTTGAAAATACTTTGGGAGTTGTCTTTTTAAATGATATTTGTTTTTATCTATTGCTTTGCTAAATTCCTACTGGCCTGGCAAAGAAGGGAAACAGAGGGAACACACAAGCAAAAATGAAGGGCACAAATGAATGAATAAATAATTGAGAGAGAAGGGATAGCTTCTCCTTAGAGAAAAATTCCAACTAATATATATAGAGGAATGAGGAAAATTGAAAGTCTTCATTAGCCTCTTTTTTTTGTGGTGCCTCGGAGGTAGTCGGCTGCTTCAGGATGAAGCTGAACATCTCTTTCCCGGTCACTGGCTGCCAGAAACTCATGGAAGTGGACGATGAATGCCAACTTTGTACATTTTGTGAGAAGCGTATGGCCACAGAAGTTGCTGCTGACGCTCTGGGTAAAGAGTGGAAGGGTTATGTGGTCCGAATCAGTGGTGGGAATGACAAGCAGGGTTTCCCCATCAAGCAGGGTGTCTTGACCCATGGCCGTGTCTGCCTGCTATTGAGTGAGGGGCATTCCTGTTACAGACGGAGGAGGACTGGAGAAAGAAAGCACAAATCTGTTGGGGGTTGCATTGTGGTTGCCAATCTGAGTGTTCTCAACTTGTTCATTGTGAAAAAAGGGGAGAAGGATATTTCTGGACTCGCTGATACTACTGTGACTCGTCGTGTGGGGCTCAAAAGAGCTAGCAGAATCTGCAAACTTTTCAATCTCTCTAAAGAGGATGATGTCCGCTAGAATGTTGTGAGAAAGCCCCTAGACAAAAAAGGTAAGAACCTAGGACCAAAGCACCCAAGATTCAGCATCTTGTTCCTCCACGTGTCCTGCAACACAAACGGCGGCCTATTGCTCTGAAGAAACAGTGTACTAAGAAAAACAAGGAAGAGGCTGCAGAATATGCTGAACTTTTGGCCAAGAGAGTGAAGGAGGCCAAAGAAAAACACCAGGAACAGATTGCCAAGAGACAGGGGCTGTCCCGAGAGCTTCTACCTCTAAGTCTGAATCCAGTCAAAAATGAAATTTTCTAAGAGTATCAAATAAGATCAGATATCCAAAAAAAAAAAAAAAAGAAGAAGAAGAAAGAAAATCTTCATTAGACAAACACCATAGTGATAATTATCAGAGGCAAAATATATCGAAGGATGCTAAAATTAGTGGGTAAAAGTTTGAGGAGAAGCAGGATATTTGTATAGTCTCAGTATTTCCCCTAAGATATTTATTAATGACAAGGGAAGGGGAATAATTACATGGAGAAACTTGGCAGAGACCACCATGTCTCCTGACTTTATGCTCTGAAAAGGGCACAATGCCATTTCTGTGGTGTTCTTGCCAAAAATGCATAACCTTCATCTAAACATGAGAAAGCATCAGACAAACGCAAATCGAGGGATATGCGACAAAATAACTCCACCAGTATCTCTGCCAAAGTGTCAAGGTCACGAAAGAGAGAGAAAGACCAAGGAACTATTTCAGATTGAAGGAGACTAAGGAGACTTGACAACTAAATGCAATGTGGGATCCTGGATTACATCCTGCATCAGAAAATGGACCTTAGTGGAAAAATGTTTCAAGTCTGTAGTTTAGTCACTAGTATTGTACCAATATTAATTTCCTGATTTTGATAACTGTACTGTGGTATGTAAAATGTTAACATTAGAGGATGCTGGATGAAAGGTATATGGAAACTACTATTTTTGCAACTTTTCTGTAATTCTGAAATTATTTCAAATTTGAAAAGTCAAGAGGGCATTTATAGCAGTTCCCTAAATAACTCTGCATAGGTGGTGGGAAAAGAAGATTTCGATGGCCTTGAAATATCTGGATAATATATCTTTCCAACTCAGTCCAATAACTCTTTACCTGGGCATATACAGTTTGAGAACTTTACCTCTTTTAAACGCATAGAAGATCATAGCCTTTTTCTATA
Organism: Diceros bicornis minor; assembly: GCF_020826845.1. Classification (NCBI taxonomy): domain Eukaryota; kingdom Metazoa; phylum Chordata; class Mammalia; order Perissodactyla; family Rhinocerotidae; genus Diceros; species Diceros bicornis. The sequence continues at coordinate 781,822 of NW_026690919.1, read as the reverse complement.
TGAAATACTCTATTTTTTCCTCATATGACATAGGCACTCAAAAAATATTTGTATAAAATGGAAATAATGATTGCTGTCCTGCTTTTCCCTGCTGAACTTACAGTGTGGTTATAAAGTGTAAAAAAGATAAAGGAAGTGGAAAGTATTTTGCAAGTTGTAAGCATTGTACCGGTGTAAGGTGTTATTTTGATTATTGATGGAAAATTGTCTAAGGTATTTTTGTAATTTAGATATACATCGAATCAGTTTCTCCTCTTACTTTCTCTTTACTCTAATCACATTTCCACATGTTTACCAGGCTTAAAATTTCAAAATTGCCCTTGAAAATAAGGACTGAAGGAGAGGGGATGGGTGTCAGTTACCAAAACTCTGGCTAGTCATCTTAAAACATGCCCTTCACCTTTGTCCTTCACTTTTATTCTCTTCTATGCCGTAAGAAATTATAGACAAAAAAAGGAAAAAATTTAGAGCAGGGTAGGGCCCTAGAGTAATCTAACTCAGTTCTCTTAAACATACCTGATTATAAGAATCACATAGTGAGGTCATTTCGAATGTGAATTCCTGGAACCCTGCAATCAAAATCTATGGGAGGGAGCCTCAAATCTATATTTCAAAAATGAGTTTCGGCTGGTTATTATTGACAAGCAAATTTAAAAGCACTGTCATTTTATAGATAAAGAAATCGAGACAAAATGACCAAATTTATTTAAAAAATAGCATACACTATCTGGTAGATATTAATTTCTGGGATATAGTCTAGAACAGGAAACAATTTTGTAAACAACTCTAGTACGTACTTCACTAGGGGACCAAACAAAGCTGAATGCAACTAATCCTTCCTTGGGAGGAAGAGGATCAGGAAAGCCACCAGAGACTTTTGTAATACTGCACCTGCTGGGTAGACAGCAGAGGGTGAATATTCCAAGAAGAAAGGACAATATGCAGAGATACATACATGTGCATGGCATTCTCAGGGACTGGGAGTGGTCCAGTGGCCTGGACTGTGGTGTGCGGTGGTGTGGTGGTGAAGCTCAAAGAAGAAAGGCAGGCTGGGGTCAGAATTTGAAAGCCGGGAATACCTTGCTAAAAGGTTTGTTCTTACATATCACCAGAAGCACAGGCAACAAAAGCAAAAATAGATAAGTGAGACTGCATCAAACTGAAAAGTTTCTGTGCAGCAAAGGAAACCATCAACAGAATGAAGAGGCAACCTACAGAATGGGAGAAAATATTTGCAAACCAGTTATCCAATAAAGGGTTAATATCTAAAATATATAAGAAACTCATAAAACTCAATAGCCGAAAAACTAACAACCAATTAAAAAGTGGGCTAAAAACTTGAATAGACATTTCTTCAAAGAAGACATACAGGGGTCTGCCCGGTGGCGCAGCGGTTAAGTGTGCGTGCTCCGCTTCGGCAGCCCGAGGGTTTCCAGGTTTGGATCCTGGTAGCGCACCGACGCACAGCTTGTCAAGCCATGCTGTGGTGGTGTCCCATACAAAGTAGAGGAAGATGGACACAGATGTTATCCCAGGGCCAATCTTCCTCGGCAAAAAGAGGAGGGTTGGCATCCGATGTTAGGGTGCCATCCGATCAGGGCTGATCTTCCTCACACAAAAAAAAGACATACAAATGGCCAACAGGTATACGAAAAATGCTCAACATCACTAATTATCAGGGAGATGCAAATCAAAACCACAATGAGATATGACCTCACACCTGTTAGGATGTCCATTGTCAAAAAAACAGAAAATAACAAGTGTTGGTAAGGATGTTGAAAAATTGGAACACTTGTGCACTGTTGATGGTAATTAAAATGGTGCAGCCACTACAGAAAACAGTATGAGGTTCCTCAAAAAATTGAAAATAGAACTACCATATGATCCAGCCATCCTACGTTTGGATATTTATTTAAAAGAATTGAAAACAGAATCTCAAAGATATTTTGCGTTCCCATGTTCATTGCAGCATTATTTACAATAGGCAAGAGGTGGAAACAACTTACATGTTCATTAACAGATGAATGAATAAAGAGAATGCGGTACATACATACAATGGAATATTATTCAGCCTTAAAAAAGAAGAGAATGCTATCATATGCTACCATATGGATGAACCTTGAGGACATTATGCTAAGTGAAATAAGTCAGTCACAGAAGGACAAATACTGCCTGATTCCACTTATATAAGGTAACTAAAGTAGTCAAACTCATAGAAACAGAAAGTAAAATGGTGGTTGCCAAGGGCTGATGGGGGGTGGGCTGGAAGTGGGGACTTGCTGTTCAATCCTGTATTTTCTATTTCCATTTAAATCATAACAATTAGCTAGTTTCTTGAAGTTGAATTCTCAGAATAATCTTGGACCTCTCCCTCAAGATTTTCCTTTTCTTCCTTTGTGCCTTCCTTCTTTCTCTCCTTGTTTCCTTCCTTTCCATAGTTATTTGCCAGGCGCTATATTAGTCATTGATAGTACTAGTGAAAAAGCAGATGCAGCCCCCATTCCTCACGGAGCTTATAATGTAGTGGGGAATACAGATAATAAACATAATAAATGAATAAAATAATTACAGTTTGTGAGAGGTGCCATAAAGAAAATGTATAGGGTGATATGATAGAAATTTGCTAAGGTAAAGGAGCTGGAGGAGCCTAATTCAGGTAGGCCTCCTGAAACTGAGTCTTGAAGGATGAGAAAGCCAATGTCAAATGCTGCCAAAACATGAGCAATTATAAACATGAAAACTTTTTGTTCTGAAACAATCACTGTTAAGAGAAGGAAAAGATAAACCTACAGACTGAGAGAAAATATTTAGAAGTCTCATTTCTGACAAAAGACTTCATATTCATTGCATGTTCATTGCAGCATTATTTGCAGTGGCCAAGACATGGAAACAACCTAAGTGTCCACTGATGGATGAATGGATAAAGAAAATGTGGTGTATATATACACTGAAATATTATTCAGCCATAAAAAGGAATGAAATCTTGCCATTTATGACAACATGGATGGACCTTGAGGGCATTATGCTAAGTGAAATGTCAGACAGAGAAAGACAAATACTGTAGGATTTCACTTACGTGTGGGATCTAAAACAAACAAACAAAAAAACAAGCTCATGCCTACAGAGAACAGATTGCTGGTTGCCAAAGTTGAGGGGTGGGGGGGTGGGCAAAGTGAGTGAAGGAGATCAAAAGGTACAAATTTCCAGTTATAAAATAAATAAGTAGTGGGGATGTAATGTACAGCATAATAACTATAGTTAATACTGTACCGCATAGTTGAAAGTTGCTAAGAGAGTAAATCTTCAAAGTTCTCATCACAAGAAAAAATTTTGTAGCTATGCATGGTGACAGATGTTAACTAGACTTATTGTGGTGATCATTTCCCAATATATACAAATAGCAAATCATTATTTTATACACCTGATACTAATATAATGTTATATATCAATTATACCTCAATAAAATAAGACTTTTATTCAGAATGTAAAGAATTCACAAAATTCAACAAGAAATAACTCAAAAGACAGAAACATAAGTTTTGAACTGACACTTTACTCAAAAAGACATATTGATGGTAAATAATCATATGAAAAGATGCCAATACTCATGATGGAAACACAAAGTAAAATCACAATGAAACACCACTATACGTCTATTAGAAGGTAAAAAAAAAAAATCCTGACACTACCAAGTGTTGACAAAGATGTGGAACAACTGGAATCCTCATGCTTTGCTGATAAGACTATAAAACAGTATGGCCACTTTGAAAAACTGTTTAATAGTTTTTTTAACAAACAAATTTAAACATATACAGTGCTTATATGTTTACTTATTCTTATATGGGAGTAGCAGTCTTACTCCCAAATATTTACCCAAGAGAACTAAAAACTTATGTGCACACAAAAATCTGTACACGCATGTTTATTTCAGCTTTATTTTTAATTGTTAAAACTTGGAAACAACTCCAATGAGTATAAATGAATCAACAGTTTGTGGTATATCTATACACTGGAATACTACTTAGCAACACAAGGGAGAAAGTAACCCTGATGGATTCATGCAACAACATGTGTGAATCTCAAAGGTATTTTGTTAAGTGAAAGAAGCTAGAACCCAAAGGCATCATATTGTATGACTCCATTTATATGACATTCTGGGAAAGGCGAAACTATTGAGCTAGAAGACAAATCTGAGGTTGCCAGGAGTGGGGTGTGGGGAGGGGTTGATCACAAAGAGGCAGCAAGCAGGAATTTTTGGGGTGATGAAACTTTTTGGATCATGACTGTGATGGTATACACAGTTCTATGCATTTGTCAAAATCCATAGAAATATACATCACAAAGAGTGAATTATGTAAATTTAAAACATGTAAAGTGTTATTATTGATTTCTAGTTTAATTCCATTGTGGTCTAAAAGCAGGCATTGTATGATTTCTATTTTTTTAAATTTGTTGAGGTGTTTTATGTCTCAGGATGTGGTCTATCTTGGTGAATGCTCCATGCAAGCTTGAGAAGAAAGTGTGATCTGCTATCATTGGATGAAGTGCTCTATAGATGTCAATTATATCTAGTTGATTGATGATGCTGTTGAGTTCAACTGTGTCCTTACTGATTTTCTGCCTGCTAGATCTGTCCATTTCTGAGAGAGGGGTGTTGAAGTCGCCAACTATTATAGTGGATTTGTCTATTTCTGCTTATAGTTCTATCAGTTTTTGCCTCACATAGTTTGACACTCTGTTGTTAGGCACATGCACGTTCAGAATTGTTATGTTTTCTTTGAGAATTGACCCCTTTATCATTATATAATGCTTTTATTTATCTCTGATAACTTTCCTTACTTTAAAGTCTGCTCTGTCTGAGATTACTATAGCTACTGTTGCTTTGTTTTGATTATTGTTAGCATGGTATATTTCTCTCTACCCGTTTACTTTTAATCTATATGTGTCTTTGTATTGAAAGTGGGTTTCTGGTAGACAACCTATAGTTAGGTCGTGTTTTTTGATCCCTTCTGACGTTCTCTGTTTTTTAATTGGTACATTTAGATCATTACATTTAAAGTGTTTTTTGATATAGCTGACATATATTTGCTATATTCATTACTTTTTTCTATTTGTTTCTCTTGTGTGTTGTTTTTTTTTGTTTGTGAGGAGGACTAGCCCTGAGCTAACATCCGATGCCAATTCTCCTCTTTTTTCTTGAGGAAGACTGGCCCTGGGCTAACACCCGTGCCCATCCTCTTCTACTTTATATGGGACGCCGCCACAGCATGGCTTAGCAAGCGGTGCGTTGGTGCGCGCCCGGGATCCGAACCTGCGAACCCCAAGCTGCCGCAGCAGAGCACGCACAATTAACTGCTGCGCCACTGGGCCGGCCCCTGTTTCTTTTGTTTTTTGTTCCTGTTTTTGTCTTCCACTCTTTTTCTGCCTTTTCTGGTTTTAATTGAGCATTTTGTGTGATTCCATTTTCTCTCCTTTCTTAGCATATCAGTTACAGTTTTTTAAAACTTTTTTAGTGGTTACCCTAGAGTGCAATATATATTTACAGCTAATCCAAGTCCATTTTCAAATAACACTATACTACTTCCTGGGTAGCATAAGTATTTTATAATAACAAAATAATCCTAATTCCTTACTCCCATCCCTTGTATCATTGCTGTTATTCATTTCACTTATATGTAAGCACACATAAGCATACATATTCGTAAGCGTACATAATCAAATACATTGTTATTTTAAACAAACTGTTATCTGTTAGATAGATTAAGAATAAGAAAAATAAGAGTTTTTGGTTTACTTTCACTTATTCCTTCTTCAACTCTCATCCTTTCTTTATGTAGATCTGAATTTCTGACCTATATTATTTTCCTTCTCTCTAAAGAACCTCTTTTAACATTTCTTGCAGAGCAGGTCTATTGGCAACATAGTCCCTCAATTTTTGTTTGCCTGAGAAAGTCTTTATTTCTCCTTCACTTTTGAAGAATAATTTCATAGAGTATAGAATTCTAGGTTGGTGGGTTTTTTTCTCTGAACACTTTAAATATTTTACTCAACTTTCTACTTGCTTGCATGGTTTCTGAGAAGTTAGATGTAATTCTCATCTTTGTTCCTCTATAGGTAAGATGTTTTTATATTCTGGCTACTTTCAGGATTTTTTCTTTATTTTTGGTTATAATTTGAAGATATACCTAAGTGTAATTTTTGGGGGCTTTTATCTTGCTCAGTATTCTTTGAGCTTCCTGGATCTGTGGTTTGGTGTCTGACATTAATTTGGGAAAATTCTTGGTCATTATCTTTTCAAATATTTCTTCTGTTCCTTTCTCTCTTTTTTCTCCTTCTGGTAATCCCATTACACATGTGTTACATCTTTTGTAGTTGTCCCACAGTCCTTGGATATTCTGTTCTTTTTTTTTTTTCAGTCTTTGTTCTTTTTGCTCTACAGTTTTCAAGGATTCTATTGATATATCCTCTAGCTCAGAGATTCTTTCCTCAGCCATGTCTGGCCTACTAATAAGCTCCTCAAAGCCATTCTTCGTTTCTGTTACAGTGATTTTTATTGCTAGCATTTCTTTCTGAATCTTTCTTAGGGTTTCCATCTCTCTGCTTACATTACCCATCTGTTCTTGCATGCTGTTTACTTTATCCATTAGAGCTCTTAGCATATTAATCACAGTTGTTTTAAATTCCCAGTCTGATGATTCCAACATCCTTGCCATGTTTGATTTTGATACTTACTCTGTCTCTTCAAATTATGTTTTTTGTGTTTTGGTATATGCCTGGTAAATTTTCTTGATAGCTGTATGTGATGCACTGGGTAAAAGGAACTGCTGTAAATAGGCCTTTAGTGATGTGGCAGTGAGGTGTTGGGGAGGGGAAGCATTCTATAGTCCTAAGATTAGGTCTCAGTTTTTCAGTGAGCCTCTGCCTCTGCACTGTGAACTTCATGACTGTTTCTCAGTTTTTTTTTTGCCCCGTTAGGTAAGACAGGATGGCTAGAGTGGGCTGGAGTTGGGTATTTCCCCCCCCCCAGGTCAGTTAGGCTCTGATAATACTCCAGTAGGTTAAGCTCTTGTTAGGCAGTTTTCCCTGAGGGTGGGCCTTGTTAAGAAGAACAGAGTGCTCTGGAGTATTTCAGAATGGTTCCTTTTCCCCTCCTCCTGCCAGGAGCACAAGGGGATTTTTCTCAGATACTTACTGTGGGAACCTAGTCAAGCTCCTGGAGGTAATCTCACAATGTTCTGGGGGCCCCTCTATGGCTGGATCACCCCAGAGTTCTTCACTTTCAGAGTTGTCCACACTGAGCCTTCACCAATCTGTCCATTACAGTTCAGGTTTTCCTACCCTGGCGCTGGTTCTGGAGGTGGTTTCTGCGCGAGTCTCTGCTCTGGTGAGCTGCGGCTCTCTGTGTTTGCCTGTCCATCTCTCCACTCTTGGGGGAGCAGTTTACCCTGTGTCCTCCCCTGCCTTATGGATCCAAGAATAGTTGTTTGTTGATTTTTCAGTCTGTTCAGCTTTTTGCTTGTTATCAGGATGGAGCGGTAACTTCCAAGCTCCTTACGAGCAGAACTGGAAACTGAAAGTGAAAACATATAAATTTTTTAAAAATCAAGCAAGATAAGGGTCAGGAAAAAACTTGTGGATTTTTAAAGTTGTGTGTGTCATCAGTGACTGAGCAGTTTTGATGAAGTGGAGCTCATTGAATCCAAATTGCTTTATGTTTAAGAGGAAGTGAGGTGAGTAAATGGAAACATGTAGTGTAGACAACTCTTTCAAGATGTTTGGCTATAAAGTGGAAAGGGAAATAGCTGGATGAGAATGTGAGTCCATAAAAGTTTTAAATTTTTTATGTGAGACCGATTAGGACTAAAACTAACAAAAATGTACTGACTTCTACTGGGAAAATTATAGAATTTAATAAAAGATATAAAATGGCCAAATAAGTAGATATATCATGTTCACTGACGGGATAACTTAATGTTATGAAAAATTTCTGTGTTCCCTGAATTAATTTATAAATCCAAACAATCTCAATAAAAATGCTAATAGAATTTTTGTGTGTGTGGATTTTGCCCAATGGATTCGAAAATTCATTAGGACTAGCAAATATATAAGAATGCCAACATATGGGGCCGGCCCAGTGGCATAGTGGTTAAGTTCTTGCACTCTGCTTCAACGACCTGGGGTTCGAGGATTCAGATCCTGGGCGCAGACCTACACACTGCTCATCGAGCCATGCCGTGGCAGCATCCCATACACAAAATAGAGGAACGTTGGCACAGATGTTAGCTCAGGGACAATCTTCCTCAAGAAAAAAGAGGAAGATTGGCAATAGATGTTAGCTCAGGGCCAATCTTCCAAAAAAAAAAAAAAAAGAATGCCAAAACAATCTTTGAATATATTAGGAATTGCCTTATCAATTTTCAAGACACATTATAAAGCTGTATTAATAGAAACAGTTTGGTACTGGTGCAGGAATAGATATTCGAAATTGAGATATGAGTGGGGTCCCTCTGAGGAAGAATGCTATAACCCTGCCAACATAGTATACTGTAAATCTTCCTCTTTGCCCTTCTGAAAGTGACCTGGGACCCTTTACCAAGGTATCTGTGCATGGGAAGAGGGAAATAGCCAGATTTTTTTGGAATGACTAAGATAGAATTGGAGTTGATGTTAATTCCTGGGGATCCCAAATGCTTTTTGGTCCAATAGTCAGAGTGGAGATTGATAGAGATTAGATGATAAATAGTTCTTTGGTCTGATTCCTTCTCACAGTGGGCCCAGTGGGTCCACACATACAACTCAATAGGAATTCTCTTTGTACCTAAATTTTACCTGAATTTATAGTTCTCAAGAACACATTTGCAAACTAGCAGACTCTTCACACTGGCTCCCTGCCTGTAGAACAATGGCTTATATAATAGGAAAGACCAACTGGAAACCACTGGAATTTCCCTGCTCAACCAAAATAATAAATCAAAAGCAATATTGCATCCCTGAGGAAGTCTGTGGAGAGTAATGGCACCATGCAAGTCTTGAGAGATGCAAGTGTGTTGACTTGGCCTGTATGCATGGTAGTGGGGTTTTGGAGAGTGGTAGCAGATTTTCATACACTTAATCAGGTGGTGATCCTAAATGCTGCTGCTTTTACAGATGTAGTCTCCTTACTGGAGCAAAACAGCACAGTCTCTAAAAACTGGTGTGCAACTATTGTTCTGGCAAATGCTTTATTCTCTCTACATCAACCAAGAAGTAATTTGCTTCCACATGATCGGGTCAACAAAACATTCACTGTTGCTTTCAGCTCTAGCCCTCTCTGTCATAATCGAGGCTAAATAATCCATGAAATCATGCTAATAGATTTGTTGGGCAGGAAGTAGCAAATACCCTGGAAGCTTTAGTAAGATATATGAGTGGGAGATAAACCCCATGAAGACTTGGTGGGTTTGTAGGGCTCTAGGGTTCTGGGGCATACTGAGATCCCTCCTTCAATGTGAAAGTTAAGTTGATGTATCTTCCACCTATTAACATTAAAAAAGATCCAATGCTTTGTAGGCCTCTTTGGGTTCTGGAGCCAATATGTGTCTCATTTGAGTGATTTACTTCGCATATTTACTGAGTTTCAAATGGGGCTCAGAGCAAAAGAAGTCTCTGAAGCTGGTCCAGGGTACAGTATAAGCTATTCTACCATTTAGGCCATATGAATCAGCAGGTCTTTGGCATTTAGGGCTGTTTTCGGGATCTTCTGGCAGCCCTCCACAAGAGAATGACAATGCATGCACCTAGGATTTTAAAGCAAAACCATGCAGATATCCATTTTCCTTTTGAGAAATGGCACCTTTCTTGCTACTTGGTGCTGGTTGGGACTAAATACCTAATTATGGGACAGTCTGAGATGACTGTTATGAACTGGGTATTATCTGATCCATAAAGCTCTAGAGTTGGGCGTGAACAGCAGCACTTCATCATAAAGTGACATGAAACAAGCAGGAAAAGGACTTCCAAGGGCATGGGCCAGGATCCCAGGAGGATTCCAGTCTAGGCGAAGGGTGAACAGGGAGCCCTAGAGGCGGCCTGATGGGGATATCCTGTCGGCCCTTAGTCCATCTGCACCTGGTCTTCCTCTGTCCTTGTCTGTTCCACATGCAAAGTTTTACCTTTTTACATTTTTTCCTCATTTAGTGTTGATGCGAATCCAGACACTGATTAGAAAACGGCAAGTTCCAATATCTGATCCAAGAAACCTCAACAAGAGAAGCAAAAAACATTCCTTCTTCCTGGAAAGCTGTAGAAAGACAGCCGCTGTCCTGGGGAAGGACATGGTCCTGGTAAGTGCTATTTGAAAGACTCCCACATTTCAGTGGTTATTGCTCTGCCTGGGAAAGTCCTTCCAACCTCTACATCCAGGGAGATCTGAGGGGCTGTCTCTGCTCCTGGCCCAGGTGAACCACACTGAAATGCACCTGTCCTCTGAGGAAGGGGGACTAGAGGGTTTCATTCAGTAGCCAGGGAGGAGGCTGGCCCTCCTCCCTTCTCCCACATACAATAAGCTGTGACCATACACAAGTTCTTCATTCAAGGAGGAAAGTGAGATTCTGTGTCTCATTTACATGAGCATAAGAAGTGAAAGAACCACACCACAACACCCAGGCTGTGACAGAAACAGGATATAATGTAAGAGTCAAATCTACCATTTACTATTAAAGAAATAATATCACTCCTCCCCAGTGGGTTAACAGTGGCTGGCGTGATGTCAGGGAGAGGGAGGGGATGGTGCCCTCCCTCTGGGGATTTAGGGGAAACCAGGGAAAGTCTTAGGATGTCCTCATTCACTCAGGGTGGGAAGACCTGGTCCGGTGCACCCCGAGGGCGCCAGTGTCCCTGCTGGTCAGGAGGAGCTGCACTTGTGGTCTCCAGAGTGTGATGGCTCATCGCCAAGGGCATGGTGGCTGAAGAGAAGAAACAGACTATTTTGGGGATCCTTCCTGAGAATCATGGCACAACTCCCTGTTCCCCTGCACTCTGATCCAAACCCTGTACCAAGTGCTCAGTCCATCAACAGCACCTCGTTTGTCCCTGATGCACAAGGCATCATTTAGAATCACCCATTTCAGAGGATGCAACCGAGTCCCAGAGAGCAGAGGGGAGCGGCCTGTCCCAGGCCTGCTCAGCAGTGGAGCTGGGATCGAGGCCCATGCTTAGCCCGAAGCTGTACTGAGCCCCTGGATTCAGTCGCTCCTGGTCCCAACACTCACTCGGCCCTGAACTGGAGGATGTCCGGTTCCTCTTTCTCCTGAAGAGCCGCATTTTGCTCGCCTTCTGGTGTGCGGGCTCCAGCTGGCAGGAGACCCAGTAGCTACAGGACAGAGTGGCCTGTGAGCTACCAGGAGCCACACCTCAGGTGCCCCTCCCAGAGCCTGCCAGCAGCTGAGTCCTGGTGCCCCATGGGTCACCACGCTACGAGTTCTGTGGCTGATCAGCGAGCCAGGCCACAGGCTCTGGAGCTGGCCATCAGAGAGAGTCTGGCCTGCCCTCACCCAACTCCTGTCCCCCTCACCTGTCATGGAAGCTGATGGGCTCCATGGCCTGGAACCAGGCCCCAAATCGCTCGTCGGGCTCCAGGTCATACTGATTTGCAGCCTGCTGGAGCAGCTGGATCCTCCGGATGAGTGTGAATTTCTGGGAGGAAGGACAGGATGCAGACAGGGCTTGGGTGGGGAACGCTGTCAGGGACTTGTGCGGAGTGAGGATCTGGTCTGGGGTCTGTGCTCACTCGGGAACCCTCCTTCCTTCCCACTCCATTCAGGACTTGCCTGTCCTCACAGTTGGCTTGAATTAGTTCCTCATCCAGGAAGGTGTCCTTGATGCCAGCCCCTCCCGCACCCGCCAACGTGATGGGATGCCCAGCTTTGTGGATCTGACTCTCCCAATAAATGTAAGACCCAAGGGATGAGGCCAGAGAAAGTCTTGCCAGGGGAAGTCTGTGATTTCCACTTCCCCACCCTCCCCTTAGCTGCTCATGTCACACCATTTCTGAAAGTTGACCCGATTTCCCTGGAAGGGAGACAGCCAATGTCCATCAGAAACAGCCCCCTAAGCCCAGAACCAACCCCCATCCCAGCCCTTCTCAGGCTGCAGGAATGTCAGGGCCCAGCAGAGGGCAGACCTTCCACAAAGAGAACTTGACACTGGGCCAGGCTCTGGGCTCCAGAGCAGGAGGGACAGGGGAGCTGAGGCCAGAGACCTTATGTAGCACACCCTCTCTGATGACAGACGGGGAGACTGAGGCCTCAGGGAGGAAGGGACAGCTGGAACACAGAAGTGCTTCCTCACTTGCAGGGGCTGATGGCACTCCCCCAGGGGCAGGGCCCGAGGGGGAGGCTGACTCCATCTCAGACACAGCCTCCTGCAGCTCTGCAGGCAGGCAGCTATGAGCTTCACCAGCCCAGGTAGACTGGTGGGGGGCTTATGCGGAGCGTCTATTCACGCATTGCTAAGATGGGCCTGACTCCCCAGCTCCAGGGGTGGCCATGGGGCTCTCATGAGAGGAGGTTTGCCAGATACTGAGAGCTCAGGTCCCAGTGCAGGGCTCTCGCCTCCCAAACCTCAGGATCCTGCTCTCTGGCCCCACCTCCGGGCTCACTCACTTTCAGATCATCCTCCATCCCAATGTCCAGCAGCTTCAGGTGATAGAGGAACATGCCCAGGAAGGGGACGACACCCTGTGAAATCAGGGTGGGAGTGGTGAGATGAGTCCCACCTCTCAGGTGCCCCCATGGACCCTCCCCCAAATCCCTTCACCCCAGCCTCCTGCCCACCACAGACTCCCACAGAGAACAGCCTAGGACCCTCAGCGGCCTCCCCCCAGTTGCCCCCTCCAGGACCACCGAAATTCCCCAGTCACCTCCCAGGGGCGGCTTTTGGCAAATCCCAGGGTATGTGGTCCCTGCCCCTCCCCTCCCTAACACATCCTGGGCCCAGCCCTTCCAGGCCTCCTCCTGGTCACTTCCAGGGCAGGCATTTCAGGCTCTTGGGCTCCAGGAGCTGGGCTGGAGGAGGAGGGACCCCTCTCTTAGGGAGGCCTCCAGCCGTGAGGAGAGTGACCCCTCCTCTGACACCTGGACCCTCCCCCTTAGGCCACCTCACCTGCTGCTGCTGTCTCTCCTGGGCTCCCTGGGGGTCCATCTCCAGGGTGGCCCTCACAGATGTTACTTCCTGCAGGGTCAAGGACAGGCTCAAGGAGGCCATGTTCCCTTCCCCATGTCTCCCAGGCCCCTGATCTTGGACCCTGGACAGCTGGTATCTATGGCTGCTCCCATTCCAGGGTGCCCTGATGCTAGATCACTCCCAGCTCCAACACTCCCTCCTCTGTGCCCTCAGGCCTGCCCAGGCCCCTAAGCCTCTCTCCTCATCAGGAAAGTGTGAGGAGGACTCCCCATGCCTCCCAGGGTCCCCTGAGGACTCAGTGTCATCTGACTGTCACCAGTGCTGTCCCCTTCCCCCTCAAGGAGGAGGAGCACAAAGCTCCTGCACATTCCTCTCCCCCTTGTACCTCATCACCTCTGTGAGGCCTGCACCACAGATCATCTCCCTCCATTTCCCAGATGAGGAGACCGAGGCCCACAGAGGGGCAGTGACTTGCTCAGGGGACCACAGAGGAGACCGCTCCCCCTCACAGCCAGAGGCCCTGTCCCCTGGCCTTCACTCCTCCTCCAGACACACCTCGGACCAAGGTCCTGTCCTCTGGACTCTCGGGGTGTGTTGAGGCCCTCAGTCAACCTGAGCCATGGATGGAGAGGCACAAGGTGTCTCGGGGTCCCATGCAAATGGCTTCTGTGTTTTCCAGCCCCCTGGGATTCTCTGACACCAGACTGGACCTGAGGCCATGCCAAAGGCCTCAGCTCCCTAGGATCCCCTCAGGATGGTTCCTGCACAGAATTCCTCCTTCATTCACTCAGGAAGGGGACCCCCTTGTGCCACATCGGAGTGACAGTGTAGGGGCTGACCACGGCACTGTGTAATGGTACGTTTGCATCCTTTTTCACTTGGAAACTTCTAATGTCCCTTCTCCTTTCTCAGCTCTCATGTTTGAAGTCTGTGGTCTGAGCCTTTGCACAATCCTTAGGCCCCTCCTGCCAGGGCCTCGATGGAGGCCATTAAGAATCTGTCAGGAAGGTCCGTTAAGAATCTGTAGGTTCCCCGATAATTCTCATTGCCATCTGGGGCGTATCCTTGTCGACAAGGCACTGGGGGTGACTCACTGGTTTGTCAGCAGTGACCACTATCGGGCTAGAGTGCACAGTCCCAGAGAGCACACAGTTCTGTCCCAGATCCACCATTTGGCCCAAGGCTGGGCAGCCCCTATGTCCACAAGGCCTGTGTGACCTCACAGTGCCCATCCCTGGGACAGGCAGAGTGCCCTCCCCTGCGAGGTGCAGTGAAGATAGAAGGAGCAGCAGGGGCATGGCTTCCTGAGGACAGACTGGGCTGCTTTAGGAAGAAAGGAACCCCCACCCACTCCATCCACCCGCCAGCCTGGAGGATGATGAGGGCCAGCTGATGGGTCCGCATGGAAGCCAGACATCTGCTCATTCTGCCAGCTCCTCACCTCTTGGAACAGTCCAGGCGACACCACTGTATCCCGTGACCAAGGCCTCCTGCCCCAAACAGTCCCCACCTGCCCCTGCAGCTCACACCCCCCGCTTCCTGTCCAGCTGGACAAGACAGACCGTTATTTCTCGGGGAACCTTAAGTGAAAAACTTACCAAAGCACATCCTGCCTGGTCCCTCCCCACCTCACCTCCCGTCCTTCCAGATCTCCAGCCTCCACTCACCTCCTTGAGCAGCTTCCTGCTCTCCCGCTGGCATGTTTGGAAGATATTTCTAACTATTTTACAGTTCTTCCTGAGGAGGGAAAAAAGGAAAGAAACACTGTGGAGTGGTTTGAGGGTAAATCCCTTTTGTTTGAAAACCCAGAAGATCCAGACAGCCTGGATGAGCATTTTCACTGTGTCCTCTGAGCCCTGAGGTGTCTGGGACTGGGGAGGGGGCTCTCCTGTTGTCACCTGGGGCCTCCATTCTCTTATTTTCTCAGCAGATGTGTTTCAAACAGTCTTAATTTCACATGGACAGAGAGTTCTGTTGCTGCAAACACTTGAAAATCTTCAATTTGGTTCAAGCCATGATCTGTCACTTAGGGAAACTGATTCCTGAGGCAGAACCACTGGCCTAAGTTTTCAGAAAGACTTGAAGCCTGCCAACCAGGTCAGACCCTATCCCCAGGGTTTGCTGCCTCCCAGGAGGTCCCAACTGACTGAAGGGCAATGCCAGCCCTGTGGGGGGTGTCTGGTCCACCCAGGTGGTGCTCGCATGGAGAGAGGCCTACCCACCTGGACACCTGTCTCCACGTCTCTTTTAAACGTTGAATGGAGGGGCCCTCCAGAGCCCAGAAGATCGTATGGAGAGAGGAAAGGTTCCTCAGGCCTTGGCATTCCTGGGGAAGGGAAGAGAATGAGCTGTGAGGGGGAGCTGGAGCCCTGCTTCCTCTGGCTTCTGTCACCTCATTGACGTCTCCTGTCCTGGATGAGACAGCGGCTCAGGGAACCCGGAAAAGGCATAGCTGGAACCTGATGAGGAATACTTCCAGGGAGGAGGATTTGAGCTCAAGCCAAGAAAGGAGCCCAGGAAGGGGTGAGCTTCCTACCACTGGGACCAGGAGTCAGGTCATCGAGGCCTGGCAGGAGGGGCCTAAGGTTTTTGCAAAGGCTCAGACCACGGACTTCAAACGTGAGAGCTGATAAAGGAGAAGGGGCAGTTCCCCTGACTCCAGAGAGGGGCTCCCAGGGCCTCCCACATCTTACCTTGGCCACCTGGATCCAGAGCTCCACCACCCTGGCCCTGTCCTGGGCCGTCATGCTCGGGTCCCCAATGCAGGTGGTGATGATACATTCGACCACTCTGTTAAAGTGGGTCATGGTGGCATGGATGGTCGGTGCCAGGTGCTCAATGCCCCTGTTGTCACCCTGGGACCAGATGGAGTCCAGGAAGTCGTGGGGCCTCACTGTCTTGAAGAGCTCCTGGGGAGGACAGGGAGTGTCACCCAGCCCTGTCACAGCCCAGGTCAGCTTCCGCAGCCCCCAGTCCCAGGCCGGGTCAGTGGTGAGAGCTGGAGCTCAGGAAGCTGAGAATGCGGCCTGAGGCTTGTGGGAGTCCCTGGGTCTTGCCTGTGTCCCCTGAGGGCCCCCAGCACAGGATGACCCAGGAACCGATACTGTGGCGCAGGGAAGTGGCATTTGCTTGCCGCCCAGTCTCACTTCCTCCAAGCACCAGAACTTGGCTCCTGCTTCACCATCTCTAGGGGCATCTTCCACCCATTCTGACCATCCTGGGGTCTGACTCCTCTTTCAGATGCACATTCCCCCAAGGCAGCAACAACCAGGGGCTTTGTTTGTCTGCCTTGTAGTCATGTACACATGAGGTGCCTAATTAGTGCTGAGGCTGTTGAGGCCTCCTGGGCAAATGAGTGAACTACCCAAGGATGAGACAGCGCTTCAGTGTGCTCCGCTCCCCCACCAAAGCGCAGACTCTGCCCAACTTCCTCTCTGCTCCACCTCATCCACCTGCACAGCCACTCTGCACGGCAGCTGCTCTCAAAGTCCATCCCTACTGTCCACATGAGGACATCAAAGGCTTGGGAGTTAAGAAGGCTGCTCAGGTCACATGAGAGTGAGTGGGGAAGCAAGAGGTTGGACCGACATCATGGGATTCTGGATCAGGAAATGGCAGGTCTGGGGCAGCTGATGGCACAGGGAAGGCCGGCCCCACCTGCCCTGAGAGCCCCGCTGCTCACCACATCCATCAGTGTCAACTGCTCTGCCACCAGCCGGGGAGGGAACTCCAAGAAGTCAGGCTTCTCCTCCCTCAGCAGGTTCTTGGTGGTCACGTCCCAGGGGCAGGCGGGCTCTGGGACTGGATCTGGCTCTGCTGTTATCTCTCCAGGTGGAGGGAGGATTCTCCCTGGAGCCAGTGGTCCAGCTGGCTCCAGCTCAGGAGCTGGCACTGGGGCTGGAGCTGAGGTTGGTGGTGGCTCTGACCCTGGAGTGACTGATGGAGGTGACACTGGCTCCAGCTCTAGCACAGGTGGTGGAACTAGAGCTGGAGCTGGATCTAGCCATGGAGCTGGCCCTTGCTCTGGCTCTGGAGCTGGAGGGAGCTCTGGAGATGGTACTGCAGCAGGAGAAAGAAACAGTTTCACTCAAGTAGCTGACTTCCCCTGTGCCTGTCAAAGCCAGGAAAGACCCCACTGCCTTGAAGTGAACCAAGCCTCTGAATACTCTGCAACTTGTCTTCCCAGACTGCCGTCGCCTCACCTTCCAGCTCTGCCTCAATGGGCCGTGGATACTCCAGCTGGACCTGGAGAAGGTAGGCGTGGCCCTGAAGCCCCGAGCCAGGCAAGCTGAGATGCAGAGAGGCCAGCTTCATGCTGAAGCAGGGATAGTGCAGGAGCTCCCAGAAATCCTGCCCTGGGTCCAGGCAGGTTTCCACCAGAGAAGCGATGGCACTGGGGGAGGCAATTGGGCAACAGAGTCAGAGGCCTGGGCTTTCCCTCCACGCTTCTCACCCAAGGCACCCTGGCTTGGGACTGGGCCCTATGCCTGCCCCTCTCCATCCAGGTGAGAGCCTGGGTCTCTCCCTGACCCCTGTGAGGCTGTCCTGGCAGTGGCAGGCCTGCTTATCCAGCAGGTTGACACAGAGTCTGTTGTGACTCTCTTCCCACTGACACTCTTCTCCTGAAGGTCTGGGACACAGCCCACCCCGGCCCTCCATGCACTTGTGCAACTGGATTGAGCACTGAGACAGATTTGTGACCAGGTTGCTCACACACCTCCTGTTCTGGGCCTGGAGGCGGTGGTCAGAAGAGGTAGATGTGGAGAAGGGGAGGCAGATTCAAATGGGTCTGTGGTGGGAATGGGTTTCTAGGGGAGAACTCAGCCCAGCCACCCCTCTGGTTCCCAGGGGTCCTGGCACCCATCCATAGCTCTTTGACTCCTGTCCTCCTGGACTGGAAGCCACCGGGCCTCTGCCTTCCCATGGGAATCAAAAGATGCGTGAGATGCGGCTCTGATAGGCTCCCCTCAGCCACAGCCTCCATCTCTCCCCCCACAGCTTGTTCTTTAGAGACAGGAGGCCGTCCTTCTGGCCCCAAGGACCACTCACTTTTTTAGGTGGTCCTGCACTCTGCCCTCCTGGCTAGAATAAGAGGAGATGCCTCCAGATGTAAAGGAGGCTATGAGGGCATCCCTTGGGATGGACGGTGGATGACAAGACCTGCCAATGATGTCGAATGTCAATGTCTGACTCTCAGACGGTAATTGAGGCCACGCATTGTGTCTCCTTCATTCACTGAGTTTACTGTCTCCAAATGTCCTGCATGCAGTAGGTGCTTAATCTACATGGTTGAATGAATGTAGTCCACCCAGAACCATCCCAGACACCTGAGTGGGCCTAGGGCCTCTCTGCTGCCCCAGAGATCCTTGACTGGCTACCCCAAGGAAAAGGACCAGGACCAGCTGGATGGACTCTCCAACTCCTTGACAGGGTGGTTTCCATGTGCTTTTCCAAATTCAGAAAGGCCGCATCTCAGAGATGGGTGAGGCAGAGCACTTTTCACGGGGAAGAGAGAAATAAACACCATGAACAACCACAGCACGTCCACAGCCGTCTATGCAGAGCCAGGCACCAGGTAAGCACCCGCCATGGCTGATCCCATTAGTTCCTACAAGATCCCCATGAAATTTATCCTCTCCCAACCTACTTTTCAGAGGAGCAAACTGAGGCTCAGAGAGATTTGGTGACACTCCCAGGACACGCAGCTGGCAGGGGGCAGAGTCACCACTGTGCTGAGGAGGGAGTGGCCACTCACCTAGTAAACAGCTGGTCCAGGACCTGGTGGGATGGGTCTAAGGCCGAGTAGTTGACCATGAAGGTGGTGAAGCTAGAGATGTTCCTCCTCAGGAAAGCTGGTGCGATGGACTCTGTCAGCTTCTCCATCATGCCTGTCTGGAGGGCCCGCATCCTGCAGGCCTCATTTAAATTCACGGTGGACTCATCCTCACACTGAGGGAGAGGAGGAGGTACATACACTCAATGACATCATGGTGAACCACCGGAAGGATTGAGGTGACTTTCTACCCTCCTGTGTAGCTGGTGGGAAGGAGTGGAGGTCCAGATTCCTTTGGGAGTGGGACTGTGGAGCACTCTAATGAGAAAACCATGGGGGGTTCCAGGGGAGACTCAGATTTGAGTCTGCATTCTAGTAGTGCCTTGGTCATCTCAGAGTCCTGGGTATGAAGACGCCTATGCACCCACACTCACCTCAGACCAGCCCTCTTCATTGATGGACTGGTGCACCTGTGTCCTCTCCAGGGAGATGGCGAACTGGAAACCATCTACCAGCTCCTCAAACATCACTTGGGTGCCGCTCTGCAGTGACAGTGCCCAGAAGTCAGGCCAGGAGGCATCAGGGGCCTGCCTGGACTTTGCCACAGAGGGAAACCCCACCACAGTTCAGGCACAGAGGGGCATCTGCATAGTCTCCATCAGGGAAGGAATGTGATGACACCTCGATGGCCTGGGATTCACATGTGGGTAGAAGAGCTTGGTCCCCAGCACTCACCATCCTCTCCTGCAGCCAAATCTTCAGTATGAACATGACACACCACCAGATCTCCACCATTTAGCTACCTGCTCCTGCTCAGGGTGGTTCCTCCTTATACTACCTTCTCTAACCCCACCTCCCACATACATACACACACACACACACACACACACACACAATGAGGGTCAAGGGGTGTGGGGCTGTCCATTTGGGATCACAGTTGTGGCCTGACCTAGAGTGGCCTGCCCTGGGCTACGCTGTTACCTGATGGTTCCTCCTGACAAAAGGCCACAGACATTCGAGGTGAGGGCTGAGCCAATGTCTAAAGCGACTTAACATGCTCTCATTCTTGGCTTTCCGGGGGCCAGAGCCTCGGAAAGTCACGGGACAACACGAGAACATCCTGCTGTGTCGAGTGTCTCCACTCAGATGAACTGGACAGGAGGCTGTGGTTACAGTGTGGCTGCCTGGTAACCAGAGTTCTAAGTTCTGTTGGGGGCTGTCACCAAGGAAGTGAGGTCACTTCTTCAAGGTTCTATTACTTGGCCCCTTCCTTCAATCAGACCCACCCAAAGACCCCGCTAGGCTGTTGGCTACTCTCCCTCCTTGCCCATGTCATCTGCTTCACTGTACACAAATATCCATCACCACCCTCCCCACAGCTCCTTGGGAGCGGAACCAGTGGCCAACTTTGAGGAGACAGAGCTGAAGTCACACCTCTTTTATCCTACCAGTTCTGTGTCCTGGAAAAGCCACTGTGCCTCTCCAGATCTCCCCAGTCTCCCAACCTGCACAATGGGGATGGTGCTACAAACAGCTTTCTAGGAACATCGTCAGGTGTATATGAGATAATAGCTACGACACCTGTGGATTGGTGTCACATGTGTCTAATGCTGGCCCTCCCATCTATGTCAGTTCCATCTGTGCAGCCTCCACAAACCCCCACTCCATACTTCTTGTCACACATCATTGGCCTGACTTTGGTCTGGTCACTCTTATCTGCAAGAGGGGTTAGGAATTTTATCTTTTAGTTTGTTGAATTGCCACCCAAAATAAAACTGATTCTCTGTTCTGAATATTAAGGGAGAAGGTGAACAGTGGAAACTACCCGTGCTCTCTCCCTACACTAACCTTCAAGTTGAAGGGGAGGAGATGAGCTTTTCAGATGAATCAAGCATGTATTTACCTACCACAGGCTCTCTTTTCTTGTTGTTTCTTCATCCACAGAGAACAAGAAGTCTTGCTTCCAAACCAGAATGTATGAGACGTCCACTGCCCTCTGTTCCCAGCAGAGTGACCAAAACCAATTTGTTGGCTTTTCTTTGCCTGGCCCTTGTAAGTAGATCTGAGAACATTCTTTGTATGTCCTTCATAGAGTGGGTCTGGGAGGGTCTGAGGTTGTAGAGAATTGTAGGCAAATAGCAGGCTCCTGAAAAACTGAGTCAAATTGGAATCTCTGTAATTCGAAGAAGGAGAGTGATATCAGCATCATTGTGGAATAAGACACCTCCTGTTTTTCTACTCCTGCACTAACAATGCTTTGGCACCCATCCATAGACAAAAGTGCCTTTGTGGGAGAAGTGGGATCCAGCACCATATGGCAAGGGACACAGAGGGCGTCTCACCCAGCCATGCATCTGGTAATAGGGACAGACCTCGGTCCCAGCTCTGGACCCTGCAGTGGCCCGTGAACCAGCTCAAGCTCCTTTCAGCTGCTGCATGGAAACCCCTGAAAACACTGTCTTAGATCATGACACACAGAGGAGAGGGCCTTTGTGGAAGTCCAGGTTTCAAGAAGAGAAGTTCCAGCCCTCTGTTGGAGCACAAAAGTATGAGTGTGGATGGGTTGAAGAGTTTGGGGGCATTGGCAGGTAGGTACTCTTAGAGGGCTTTAAAGGATGTGGATCCTGTAACTGCACTGAGCACTCCATCAAGAAGTCTCCCACGACTTGTGGGGTATGCCTCACCCATGGATCTCCCCAGCTGGCCCTTAGGCACCCCCAGTGCTCTGCGTGCCTCACATACACACGCCTCCACCCTAGGGCTTCTTCCTTGTGTATGCTCCCAACTGTAGTGGTTGGGATTGGCTTAGATTGCCAAATCTAAGCCAATTTGGCAAAAGTGAGCCCAAAAAACAGAACACAGGCAAGACAACCTATCGAAAATTCAGACGACTTAGTACCAGATGAAGGAAGACAGGAGGGTGGAGAAGGGTGGAAGCAATGGAGTGGACCACAGAGGGAACCTGCCGTCATGCATCCCCTTCCCCTTTTGTGGGGACTCCAAAGGTCAAAGGAGAGCTCCAGGACAATCCCTCTCATCTCGCTTTCTTTCCTCAGGGTTCACACCCCCAACTTCCGTCCCCATTACACCCACTACTTTTTCATAATAACAAAGCAAGTAATAATTTTGGCAACAGCCAACATTTTTTAATGCTAGACATTGTACCAAGTGCCTTACACGTGCTTATTCATTTAGTCTTCGCCAAAGCAGTACATTGTGATGTAGGTAACGTTGCAGAAGAGGAAGCTCAGGCACGAAATGACTAGCCCTCCTGCCCTAAGTGGCACAGCTCCCGCAAGGCAGAAACAAAAGCTTCAACTAGTGCCAGCTCAAGACTGTATAGACAGTATACACTGAAGGCAGTACAGACAGAAGGGTCTTAGGGGTGAATACTGGAGGACAGGGTCCGAGGAACTTACACAAATCTGATTGCATAGCAATTTCAATAAAATTGAGATTATTTCAACTGCCTTTGTGAAAGGATAGAGCAGAGAGGGGAGGCTGAGGGGCATGTGGGGATGTGTAGAGCATCCCTAAACCCTCCCTGACACCATTGGGTCGACACAAATGTCTGACTCTTATTCTCACTTTCTCGAGCACTCTACTACCCTGCCTCACACTGTGGTCACAAACAAGGGAGGGGTCTTTACACTGAGGAAGCACGTGGAGGCCCACTCGAGGAGATTTCTATAAGACTGTCCTGTAAATGATGAGTCAAAGGGTCTGGCTCATTTTGAGAATTTTAGTACCTAGTTTAGTTGGCACAACTGGATGGGAAACAGATGCTGGGATAATGCATTTGGTTAAATTTAATTTCAGTATTGGATTTAGTATGACTTTCTTCTGCAAATGCTCCAAATGATTACATCATATCTAAATATACCTAACTCCTAGATATGTAGGTTACCAAAAATACATGACGTTGTTTACCCCCAAACATTAATAATTGACAGACACCAAGATAAGGCAGCAATTTGGAATATTTCTTAAAATTTCCATTTATTATAAATTGAACTTTATACTTATAAATGTGGAAACTGACATTTGTAAACTATCACAGTACAATAGACTCTATTTAGATGGAGTTTGAACAGTTTTTTAAAAAACTGCTCTGATCAGCCAAGTGATTTCTGATGGATCTCTGGTGTTTGTGTTAGATTTTGCAACAATCACCATCTTAAATCATCTCTGATATATATTTGTTGGTTTATGGCAGTGAATTAAAATACATGTTTTAAGGAAGGTGTATCTTTTTCTTTTTCATCTTTTTAAAGAGTTTTTGTGATGTATGTTGAGAAAATAGTACTTGCTAAATTGTCACTGAATGATGGATTAGTAATGTGTTAGTGCTGCAAAATGAGAGCGAGGGACCACACTCCATGCATGGCGTGGCCAAGCAGAGCATGTCCCTGAGGCTCCGCTGTGCTACAGACGAAGTGAACGTGCAGAGTCATAACTTGAAACCATGGTGGGAACTTGCACCTGGTCCATGCCTCTGTCTCTTTCTCTCTCCCATCTTCCTCTTTTTCTGTCAGCTCTTCTTGATATTAAAAAAAATCAGATCTTTATCCTCAAGTGGTTCTACCATGTTCTGGAGGCAAATATGGGATAGTTCATTTTTTTTTTTTTTTGGAGTTAATTTCTTTTTTCTTTTTGAGGAAGACTGGCCTTGCACTAATATCTGTTGACAATCTTCTTCTTTTTCTTTTTTCTCCCTAAAGCTCCAGTACATAGTTGTGTATCATAGTTGTAGAGTTGTAGCTCTTCTATATGAGACGCTGCCTCTGCATGGCTTGAGGAGTGGTGAATTGGTCCACGCCCAGGATCCGAACCGCAAACCCCAGGCCTCCGAAGCAGAACATGCGAACTTAACCGCTACACGACCGAGGGGGCCCCGGGATAGGTCTTACCTTGGGCAGTATTTAAACCTCTTATCTTTTCTATCAGAGAAGCATTAGTCTAGACAATACCTGGAGAGCCTCAACAGCTATTAAAAGCAGAGAATTAGCTTCCGTGATTCTTTATTTTCCTTCCGATAGTCTATAGGATCGTCCACAGAACCACTAAAATATTACTTGATGAGATGTATTCCTTTTCACGGACCATGGAGACAAACCTTCTGAAAGAGAAACACGGTCTCAGTGTTTGGTTCATATTATTTGTCGTACAACACGCTTGCACCATGGTATTGAGATGTGTATCTCCATCCCACGTCGTATGTGTTGACTTTTCTCTTAATCCAAGGTGGGGTTGGCTTATGGCTCCTTGAATTTGACATCTATTGCTGAGACGTGCTTTGCTCATTGTGCAGGAAAATGTGTCTCCCTGGGTTTCACCCTCTGCTCCCTTCCTGGACTGAACATCCAGCTCTTGTGTTAGTTTGACACTTTGCAGAGCCTTTATCAATTATAGTTTATAGGACCGGTATATTCCGCAGAACACGGCAAGTATCTCATAATAACAAAGCGAGTCGAGCTGGGCCACACCACAGCTGTGGGAACACATTCTCCCTGGCTGACTACCAGCAACTCAACCTGCCACCTGCTTTTCAAAGGTTCCATTCCAGGTGATGTGCATCTGGAGGGGTCGGTATCTTGTGAGTTCATTGATTCAGTGGTTCTGCGAGCCTGTGCGGCTAAACGCTGTCTGGCAGTGGTTTCCAGGGAGAACGGCACAGCAGTACTAGAGAGAGTGTTGGAGAGCAGAACTAGAGCCTTCCACACCTGATGCAAGGCTGAGGAGACCTGAGCACATGGGGGTTTCAGAGACAAAAGCACAAGGACTTAAAAGTGGTGTGCTTCTATTTAAGTCTCTGCGGAGATGATTTCGCTTCTAAATGCTCAGAAATACACATTAGGATCTACAGGGAAAATATTCAGGATGAGACATAATCTTCAAAAGCTCCCATTCAGCTGGGTAAATTTTCTCAGATGAAAAATTATTTAATTCCTACCAGAGACCTAACTTAAGAAATTTATTTCACACAGCGCATGAGTGAGCCATCACTCTCAATCTGTACCTTTCCTTCCAGACAAACCAAGCATCTTTTGTAAAGAGTGTTTCTGTGAAAATGTGCCCATGCAACACCTCGCTGGTAGGCAAGAACCTCTGGAAGGCACGAAGGTGGTTTCTGCTCCATCTGTGCAGCACCTGGCTGCCTTGAGGGGTAATTATTGACCAGCAGATGGGAAGGCGATGGTTTTGAAGTGCAAAGACCACTGTAAGTAGAAACTAAGAGATCCTAGAAATAGATTTTAGTATTTCCTGACTCCAATTGTTCTGGGAACAGTGCCAAATATTTGGCCCCTTCTCACAAATTTTAAAAAAGGAAAAAGATTCCAGAAGGAAAGCTTCCCACCAGGATAGTCCAGATCAGTGCTCAGCTTCTGTCCCTGGCGCCTGAAATGGCTCCTGACACATAGTCGGGCCAGGGTACCAGAGACTGGGGAAGGGATAACTGGGTGGATACATGGTGAATGAGGAAGACTTAGTGAAAGTAAGGAAAATGCAGACACATTGCTTCTCAAACCGCCAGCTCCTGCACCTCTGCCGCATGGAGAGTCCCACGTAGGGTGACCCACTGTCCCGGTCTGTCAGGGACTGAGAATTTCTGGAGCAGGGGACTTTGAGTGATAACAGCAGGGCAGTCCAGGGAAGGCTGGTCACCGCAAGGGAGGAGAGAATGCTTTCTCTTCGCCTCTCGGTAGTAGACTGAAAGGCAGCAAAACCTTTGCTTCTAATATTTATGCTAAAGAAATTGGAATTAAGGGCCCCTGGTCAAATTTCGCCCTTTGGGTTCTTAGGAAAACACTGCTTTTTTTTCTGCATTTTCCAACTCACTTGACTGAGTTATTGATGACTGCTAGAACTCAGCAGAGCCACTGAGTAAAATCACTTCTTTCCCTTTCCTTACTGTATTATTATTCATCATGCTCTTTATTCTGCACATTTCACTTGTTCTAAAGTCTGCTTTGTCTGGAATTAATATAGCTATTCCAGCTTCTTTTACATTAGTTTTAGTGTGGCCTATCTCTCTCCATCCCTTTAGTTTTAATTTACCTGTGTTTTTATATTTAAAGAGGGTTTCTTGTAGTTGAGTCTTTTGTTATTATTACTATTCATTCCGACAGTGTTTGTCTCCCAATTCGTGTATTTAGACCATTGATGTTTACAATGATTATTGATATGTTGAATTAATATCTACTATATTTATAACTCTTTTCTAGTCATTACATTTGTTCTTTGTTTCTTTTTCTTTCTTTTTCTGCCTTCTCTGGTTTTATTATTATTTTTTTTCTGTGAGGAAGATCAGCCCTGAGCTAACATCCATGCCAATCCTCCTCTTTTTTTTTCCACTGAGGAAGACTGGCCCTGAGCTAACATCCATGCTGATCTTCCTCCACTTTACATGGGACCCTGCCACAGCATGGCCTGACAAGCGGTGGTGCGTCAGTGCATGCCTGGGATCCAAACCTGGGCCGCCAGCAGCAGAGCGTGGGCACTTAACCGCTACGCCACAGGGCCGGCCCCTGCCTGCTCTAGTTTTAATTGAGCAGTTTATATGATTTCATTTTCTTTCCTTTCTTAGCATACCAATTATACTTCTCTAAAAAACATTTCTCATGCTTGTCCTAAAGTGTGCAGTATACATTTACAGCTAACCCAATTCCACGTCTCAGCATCACTGTACCGCTATACCAAGTACCACTTCACGAGTAGTGCAGAGAATTCCTTACTCCTCCCTCCCATCCCTGGTAACATTGCTTTCATGCATTTTGCTCATCCATGCTATAATCACCCCACCAATTGTTACTAATATTACTTGGGACAAACTGTTATATATTAGATAAAGAATATAAAATATTTATTTTACTGTCACTTACTGCTTCTCCGATGTTCTTCCTCTCTTTATGGAGATCTGAATTCTGACCTATATCATTTTCCTTCTCTCTGAAGAATTTTTTTTTAACATTTCTTGCAGAGCAGGTATACTGGCGATGAATTCCCTCAGTTTTTCTTCTTCTGAGAAAGTCTTTATTTCTCCTTCACTTTTGAAAGATAATTCCCTAGGAACTGAATTCTGGGTTGGTGGGTTTTTTTCTTTAAACATTTTACATATTACACTCCCCTTTCTTCTTGTTTGCATGGTTCTGAGGAAAAGCCCGATGTTATTTTCATCCATCCTTGCTCCTGTATACATTAGATGGGTTTTTTCTTCAGCTCTTTCAAGATTTCCTCTTCATCTTTGGTTTTCTGCACTTTGAATATGATGTGCCAAGGTGTAGAGATTTTAGTATTTATCTTGTTTGGTGTTCTCTGAACTTTCTGGATTTGTGCTTTGGTTTCTGTCATTAAATCTGGAAAATTCCCAGCTATAATTACTTCAAATATTCTGGTCTATTCTCTCCTTCTGTTATTCCCATTATACGTGTGTCACCCTTTTGTAATTGTCCTACACTACTTGCATAACCTGTTTTGGGTTTTTTTTTAGTTTCAATCTTTTTTCTCTTTGCTTTGCATTCTGGGATGTTCCACTGACACACCTTCAAGTTCACTGCCTCTTTCTTTGGCTGTTCCCAGTCTACCAAATCAAAGGCGCTCACCATTCCTCTCACGGGGTTTCTGATTTCTAGCTTTCATCTCAATCATTTCTTAGAGTTTCCCTCCCTCTGCTGACATCACTTACCTGTGTTTGCATGCTGCCTAGTTTTTCCAGTAGAGCCCTTGACATATCAATCATTGTTATTTTAAATTCCCTGTCTGATAATTCCAAAATCTGTGTTAAACCTAAGTCTGGTTCTGATGCTGGCTTGACCTTTTCATGCTGTGTTTCTCTTGCCATTTATCATGCCTTGAGATTTTTTGTTGAAAGCTGGACATTCTGTATTAGGAAATAGGAACTGAGGTAAATAGGCCTTTAGTGTGAGTTTTTATGTTGATATGGTGAGGAGCTGGGCCGTGTTTAATGCTTGCTGTAGCTGTGCTGTCAGTGGCTCCAGTGTGCTCCAGTGTCCTTGCTGTTGTCTCCAGGTTCTCCAATAACTCCATAGATCAAGTCTGTACAGTGTAGCTCTTCCAGCTGTAATCCACTGTCATTAACTGCACCCTGTATATGTGGTAACTTAATCATCTATAATCTGATGAGTAAATCTCTTTCCATTAGTGGACTTGTGTCCTTGAACTGTGACCTTCACAAGCATCTCAGCTTTTTCTTCACCCCCTTGGGCGAGACAGGAAGATAAGAGGGGGCTGCTGTTGGGTAATTTCTTTCCCCTCAAGTTGGGTAAGGTTCTGGTAAGTCTTTGTCCCGCAAGAGTTGCCTTTTTTTCTACATTCTTCTCTGCATCTAGTAGAGTTGCCAAGGCAGCAAACCTTTACCAGGTACTTTGGCTGATGTATTCCCCATGAGATACCCAAGAGGAACCATCATGCAGAACCACATGTGTGAGGAGGGACCATCATGGAGACACATACATGTAAGGAGGGATTGTCATACAGACACCACACACGTGAGGAGGGACCATCATAGATATCCACATGTGTGAGGGGGGACTGTCATACAGACACACACGTGTGAGGAGGGACCATCATGGAGACACATACATGTGAGGAGGGATTGTCTTACAGACACCACACACATGTGAGGAGGGGCCATTAGAGATATCTACGCATGTGAGGAGGGACTGTCATACAGACACACATATGTGTGAGGAGGGACCATCATAGAGATCCACACATGTGAGGGGGGATTGTTATACAGACACACACATGTGAGGAGGGACCATCAGAAAGACACACACACGTGAGGAGGGACCATCATACAAACACACACACACACACGTGAGGAGGGACCATCATAGAGATCCACACGTGTGAGAGGGGACTGTCATACAGACACACATGTGTGAGGAGGGAGCATCATAGAGATACACACATGTGAGGAGGGACCCTCATACAGATCTATATGTGTGTGACTATGTGCCACGGCTCCTCCAGGCTGGAAATGCATAGAAAGGGTCTCACTGAACCTGACACAACACGTGTGTGTGAATTCGGGAGGAGCAGTCAAGATACGTTCTCAAAAACCACAAAAATGTTCAGAAAAGCATAGACATGTGGCCGTGATAAGATACTGGTAGAGATTGTGACTAGATGAATTCAGGCCTGGCTATGTGGTCTTCAGTTTCCTGGCTTCCTCAGATGCAGTGCGGTACGCTCACTCCATCGGGCATTTGTACAGGTTGTTAATGGCAGAGGCTTTGCCCAGAGTCTGCACAGCCCCCTCCTCCTCTCCTTCAAGCCTCTGCTCAATTGTCACTTTCTCAATGAGACCAGGCCCCTCCCCAGCCCCAGGCCTGCCAGTCCTTCCTCCACCCGCCCGATGTGCTGGAGAAGCCCTCATTTGCTCCGTCCGTCCATGGTGCACCAGGACCCCAGGCGGGATGCCAGCTGCAGGAGGACGGGTCTGCAAGATTTTGCTCCAACGCATCTTAGGGTCTTCGCCTGACGCTGCTGACGCTCAACTGTTGCTATTAAAGAGCAACTAAATTTTAAATGTATTTAAAAGATTTTCAAGGACAATTTTAAAGATGAGAACCAATCTCCTTACATGCAGACTTTGGTACTTTATGAGTCCATCACAGGTGGAGTTGTACATGCGCAGGTTTGTGGACACAGCCGCTGTAACTATATGCACATAGTCACATGTTAGTCAATCAATGCTCATTCCATAGCAATATTTATTTACTTCAATTTTTTCTGTCCTCATAGTTCCCTGTTTTATCTGTGGTTTAATAACCTATAAATGTGGAAAAGCAGAACTTAAAACTTGCAGAAGAAAATACCTTATTACCTCTATATTCAAGAATATTTTAAAATATGTTACAAAGAGTAGAACTCATGGGGAAAAAAATTTGACCACATCAAAGCTAAGAATGTGAGAATGACAAAGACACCATAGGCGCAGTGAGAAGATGAAAGACAGGACCACCTCTGAGATGTAATTTGAATACTACTGCCCTAATGTCAAGTGAAAACCACAGGGCACCCCACTGTGCATTTACCTTCACAAAGACCCCACACAAAGGGCAGGAGGGAGAGGGATGTGGGTAGCAGAGATGTTCCAGGATAGAGCTGTTGCTGAGGTGGACGCCGGGACAGCTCATCCGTTCCTGCTTAAACAATACCCTCACCGAGCTTCCCCACGTCGTGGTCTATAATGACCCCAGGAAGCAACAGTGGTGCAGAAGGCCTGTGATCCCGCACCGTCCCCACCTGAGAGAGTCACCTCTTTTGAGAATTCCTTGGTCAAAAAACACACCAATAACAATTCCAGTTCCCTAATAAACGCCAATCCAGATTTTGTCCCTCAAAATCCTGGCTGTTTCAGTCTTGAAGAAGTGTGACTGCCTCCCCCACCCGACTTGGAACGTCCTTCTTCTTTTTCATGAGGTGGGCTTTTGGGAAAGGCTAGGAAGAGGTGGGGGAGATTGTGTGTTATCTGTCTCTGTGTCTCTCTCTCTGTCTCTGTCTCTCTCCCTCTCTCTCTGTATTTATATATCTCTGTCTGTCTCTCACTCTCTCTCTCTCTCTATATATATATGTGTCTCTCTCTCTCACTTTCTCTTTTTTCCAAACCTAGCACATACACTTCTCTCCCTTGCAATCACCACAGTTGTCCCCATTTCTTCCTTCTCTCCCTGGAACGCCCCCTTTCTAAACTTTGCACATGTTGACCTTCATGCTGCTGCATTTGAATGGATCATCTGCAAGTTATTAAAATCCATGAACACAGGGTAGATGAAAGATGGAGTGATTGGGGAGGAGGGACTCTGATGAACCCATCAGATTGACTCTTAGCTGTAGGCAATGGAATCTTTCTCTTTTTTCAGCAATCAATCAAGAGTGAATTTAAACAGAAAGTTTACCGAAGACGCTCATTATCTCCCTTCCTCAAAACACCCCTCCTGCCATCCGATTATTGCATATCTTTCTTTGCACCCTCCTGAGCTGATTGTGTAATCCATGCCGTGGGCCCACAGTGGGCAATTCACTTTTCCTCCCCTCTGGGGAGAGTGGTGATCACTGTTTCTTGGCATGGACCATGTGATCCTTCACATGGGCACAAACAAGAGCTGGAAATGCACCATAAGCGAGTCTCTTTTATATCAAATCCAAACATTCCTGCTAAGGCTGGGATTCGACTGCCATCTTGATGACAGGGGCTTGTCACTAATGCTGTGCCAGTCCACAGGCCAGGGACGCCTGAGGCCCTGGGAAGGGCTTGCAATTGCCCATTAGTTCTGTTGAAAATTTCAAAGTCTCTCAGGCCCCGGAAGAAATGTTAACAGACACCTATCCAAGCCCCTTCATTTGCTAGAAGCAGCTGATCAGTAGGCGGGAGGGGATTTGCAAATGTGTGCACCATATCTTGGAGGCGCTAGAGGCAGACGCCTGTTCTTCCCCCCTGTTCAAAGTTGATAAGAAATTTAACTTTCCTCTCATAAACACCATCTCATCATAATCCCCCCTCTACTTGAATCACACAAGTTTTAGAGCTCAAGCGGGAAACATTTTAAATCTAACCCCCTCATTTTTCAATTGGGGGAACTGAGGCCTAAAGCTTTTAAAAGGCCTGCCCAAGGAGCCGCATCAGATTACTGCTTGAGCTGAAGCCCAGCCCTGGGCACGCTCACCTCTCTGATCCGGGGTCTGCTTTGCAGTGTTGAAAAACCGGATCGCACAGAATCATGGTAGGTGACTCAGTGAGGAGGGGAGTGCTGCTCCTCCCTTCTCCACTGATGCTGTGACAGTGTCACGGCTGGTGTGACAGCTGGTGTTGTTCCCAGCAGACACAGTGAAGACAGAGGTAAGGAAGCCGATTGACAGATTTGAAACCAAAGCACGTCATTTTTGAAAGTGAGCATGATAACAATAGCTGCCTTTTTATTGAGTGTTAACTGTGCTAAAGCTGGCTAGGTTACCTATTTATCTCACTGAGGACTTCAAACAATCCCAAATTTGGGAGTTTTATCCCCCCTTTAGAGATGAGGCCTCTGAGATGTAAGACGCACAGGTCGGGTGCAGCAATCCTACACTCTCAGCCCCTGCATTGAAGGGGTGCCCTAAGGAAACCCCATACACTAGGGGGGTGGCCCTCAGGAGGGAGGCGGGCGCCAGTCACAGGGTGTGAAACAGCGATCTCACAAATACGGAGCATTTCTCAGGAGCCTAGAGGCGCGCTCCTGCTCGAAGGAGCTGTGCAAGGGAGCAGCTTCCATCTATATTCTAATTTACAATGTATCACAGACCAATACTTGGGAAAAAGACAAGAAAAATGAATTACAAGAAAAATGAAAGATAACAAAAATAAAGATATTACAAAATATTCGCCTAATGTTTTAATCTCTGTATGTAGCCGACGGTCAGATGGCGGCACGAGCTCCCGGAGGCTGGTCCCGGCGTCCCGGCGGCTCCCGCGGGCGGAGCACAGACCCCGCGCGGCCCGCGCCGACCGCCAGCAGCGAGGGAGGCGTGTCGGAACACAGCGCCCTCTGCCTCACACAGCCCCGCTGTGGGAATTAGACAGAGAGCAGATACGGCTACTCTGAAAATCAGAAAGTAAAAGCAACACCTTAAACACGCCCTGCTCATCGCCCCTCAGTGCTGGAAGAGGATTCCCGGTTGAGCCGGGCTTTTGTTCAAGACAGCGGAGGAGCATGTCAGCTCTCCCCCGCGGCGGCGTCCCTGTCCGTCTCCTCTCTCTCCTGACACGTGACGGGGATGTTTTCCCTCCAACAGAGGGCGCTCTGCTCTGCGCCGCTCTGCAGGCAGCCGGGGCGGCGCTGCGATCACAGGTCACAGGAAGCGGCCGACACCGCTCCCTCTGCGCGGGCGCCTGTGAGCGGGCCGCGTGCGTGAAGCCCACGCACACGACGTGGGGAGGGCGGCCGTCGAGGGTCCTCACGTCTGTCCTCGCGGAACACGGCGCGGGGCTGCCGGCCGCGCGCGAGCCGCGAGCTTCGTCCTCGCGGAGGGAAGCGGAGAACTGCGGCGGCGGCGCTGCCGTGACCACGCTGAGAACACAACCCCTCTCCGGGGGCCCGGCTGAATCCTCGGGGGGCAGTTCATCACCCGCCACGACCCCTGACAGAGCCCATCAGATGCTCCGCGAAAGCTTTAACTGTCTGCGGTTTCGGGAACAATTTCTGTGTCCTTCCCGGGGTCTTGGTGCTCGACTGAAGAGCTGGGTTTCACGTTTTTGGTTTGCTGAGACAGCTGGGTTAAGAAAGCATCTATCCTTTGGTATGGCCCCTACGCCTGAATTTTAAAAGGCCGCTGTAGGTGAGAATCTTTAAAAACTAAGACACACCGAGCTATCTAGTATCATTGCATTCTGGTGAGAGCAGCGTAGCTCAGGAAGAGGCCTCTCAACGTCTCTAAAATTTAAAAAGTACACACATCATTTTTAAAAATCCAACGTTGATTAATTCCTGACACTCTAACATTGCTCCCACATGCGAGATTTGACTTATGGCAAGAGAGAGCCAGTTTGCACCAATGGTTTTTCTCTCGGGTCTGGCTGACTCCATTTCCAGGACTAGTCCAGTCGCCTCCAGGCTGGTACCCAGGCTTCCACAGCAGGGATATGAGAACAAAACTCTGCTCACAAAGAGGTCAGACTCCTCAGGGGAAAAGAGGCGCTTCTGAATAAGGCAATACTTGTCGGGAAAAGCAAATGCTTACCTGACATAAAGACACAGTGAGAGTGGGCGGTGAGTCCTGGACCCAGTGTCTGCGGCCACCAATGTCACAGTTGTCATGTCACACTGCCAATCCTCAGGAGGCCCTACAGATAAGCCCCGATAAAGGAAGGTCCGGAAAATAAAGACAAATAGCAAGGACATTCCATAAGAAGGAAATGGTCTTGACTATTTTTGCCCTTTTCCTGTGTGGGGGCTGGAAAGCTCATGACCCCCATCACGTCCTGCTGGACTGGCAGAGAGCAGTGCTGCCCACCTGCGGAATGCAGCCTTGTGCTCGGAGAGACGTGGACATGGGAGTGCACATGCGCGTCCTTTCCCACGCAGTTTCTAGGAAGGCTGTGAGAGTCCGCAGGGATTCACAAATTCTCTTAAAGTAGTGAATGTTTCAAGATGCCCCAAGTCCTGAGCGTTGGGTTTGCATCATCTCACCGACAGGTGCAGCCAGTTCTTAGAAAAACAGTGGCCCTTGTGGCTTCTACACTGAATGGAAGACGCTGTTTTGAAGGATTTAAATAAACGAGCATTTCTTCGGATATTATATTCACACCTATATGCATATATTTGCATATATTTACAGGTGTATGTATTTTATGTACATATATTCAAATTTATTTAGAAGTACATATATATTTACATCATCCTTATTCCTTATGGTTTTGTTTATTAAAAAGTATACTTTCTCCATCTTAAGAGCGTTTGTCATTGTGTGGATCTCCCAATCCAATGTGGTCTACCTGGCAACTTTGTGATGAACTGAATGTGAAAATTCGAGAAAACCCCTTGAGAAAACAGTGCTTTTTAAACATTGCTCTACTTCCAGTTTTTTAATGCTGCACATTTTTCAAATGCACAAGCATTTCAGTAGCACAAGGAAAGTCTCTATAAATGAGAAAACCTGAGAAACCATGCATTTTTTTGCTCACTTTCCTTTAAATTCTAAAAATACACACTCAGAAACATGAAAATTGATATTTGAGGTAATTGGACCAACTAATTGTGATTCTTTACTAATTCAAGTGACGACAACTTTAAGCAATCTTTCTTATTT
Organism: Diceros bicornis minor; assembly: GCF_020826845.1. Taxonomy (NCBI): domain Eukaryota; kingdom Metazoa; phylum Chordata; class Mammalia; order Perissodactyla; family Rhinocerotidae; genus Diceros; species Diceros bicornis. The sequence continues at coordinate 747,075 of NW_026690919.1, read as the reverse complement.
ATTAAAAATTATATCATACAAGTTCCTCTGACTTCATTTTGGAAAGGTTTATGAAGACACAAATTACAGAAAGAGGAGAGGTAGAGCCAAGAGCTCTGTTTCCGAAATCCTGGGACCTGGCCTTGTCACAGTGATCAGGGGATGAGCGAGGTGTGGGCACCGCACAGCACACAGCCCCAGGCCATCCCTCCCGTCAGCCACGCCTGGGCAGGGAGGGCACGGAAGATGCTTCCAAGGAGCCCCCCAGGTGGAGCCACACTGGGGCACAGACAGTGGGGCTCCCCGAGACCACAGGTGGTCCTGAGAGGGATGTCAGGCACAGCTCCTGGGTGCGGACAGGTGAGGCACCTGGAGACACATGAGGCCCTGGAGGGTCCATGTATCTGACCCAAGGTCCAGCCCCAGGCCCTGGTCACGGGGTTCTGCAGACTGTTCTTGCTCAAAGGAAGACACTGGCTCAGCTTGCACTGTGCCCCTTCAGCTCACCTACACGTCTGCGCTCACCCGGGACGGGACGCCCGCTGCTCCGCGGCCGCGCTCACCCGGGACGGGACTCATCTGCTGCTCCCGCTCATACTGAAACCGCGGGGGTGTACAGGATGCTGACTGAAGCCCTGTTTCTGGACACGGCCTTAGTCGTCTATTCTCGAGTCCTGCGCTGTCCCTGGAGCCTCCTCTGATGATGGAGGAGCCGTGGGCTGTCCTTTCATGAGACCCCCGCAACAGAATCTCGATGACTTACTGACCCTCCTTCCTGAGCTAGGGAGCCCGGGGCGGGGGGAACCCGCGGGATTTACGCTCTCCTTGACAACTTTCTGCCTTTCTCCTTGCCCCCAGCCTGATCGTCCCATCCTAGCCAGGAGCAGGAGTAGGGGGAGCACGGTGTGCTGGGCAAGCTCACACCTCAGTGGAGGAGCACGGGGCCATCTCGCTCGCGGAGATGTAGCAGGTGTGGGGTTGAAGGGACAGGCCCGACGTGTGCTAGGAATGGGGTTAACGGAACCAGCAGAGCTCTCCCCACATCCGGAATGGTTAGAAAATGCTCCCCACGCATACTTGTGAAACTAATCCGCCCAACGTGTGGCACACATCAGTGGCAAAGGCAAGTGTTAGGCCGACGAGAAGTGTTAATGATGTTAACACCCAGTGGCTCTGCACACGGCCCGGGTTGTGTCACCGTGGCCGAGGACGTCCCTTGGGACACAGACAAGTCTCCACCTCAGCTTGCTCACTCTCCGTCGTGACCCGACAATCATTGAGCCTTCTAAAGTCCAGCTCCTCCTCCGGGAGATGGCAATAGAAGCCGTCTCTTCCTTTGAGAGCTGTCGCGAAGACTGAGTAAGAAAATACACGGGACGCACGTGCTGTGCTTTCTGGCGAGCAGTGAGCACTCAGGAAATGCTCTCAGCCCCGCTGTGAGCTGTGCTTCTCCTGCAGGGCCAGGCCCTTCCGCTCCTGGGCCTCCCATTGCAGCAGGTGAGGCGCATGGCAGCACACTGTCCGGCTATGATGCTGGGCTGTTAGCCAGGGGAAGCAGACCTATCTGTTCCTAATCTCATTGGTGTGCACATTACAGTATACACCATGTGTGATGGTTAATTTTATGTGTCAGCTTGACTAGGCCACAGAACCCACTTATTTGGTCAAACATCAGTCTAGATGTTTTTCTCAATGTATTTTTTAGATGTGATTAACATTGGAATTGGTAGACTTTGAGTAAAGCAGACCCTCCATAATGTGGGTGGGCCTCATCCAATCAGTTGAAGACCTTAAGAGAAAACAACTGAGGTTCCCCAAGAAGAAGGAATTCTGCCTCCTGACAGCCTTTGGACTCGAGCTGCAGCATCAACTCTTCTTGGGTCTTGGATTGCCAGCACCATGATGGTGTGAGCCCACTCCTTAAATTCAATCTCTCTGTCTCTCCCTCCCTCCTACTGGTTCTGTTTCTCTGGAGAACTGACTAATACACCATATAAGTTAGTTTTGACCATATTACAATCTTCCGTTTTCTGCTACCATGCCATGCATGGGCCATTCAGTTGTTCCCTCAATGAGTATTTATCGAGAACCTCTTATTAGATGTCTACCTGCCAGATGCCAATGCTCCTTACAGGTCAGGGAAGATTAGCAGCGCAGTACACAGACCTCAGGCACACGAAAGCAGTCAAGAGTAACTGTTATCATTATATGAAACACGACGTGTAACACCCACCCCTCACAGTACAAATCATTAATTATTTTTCAGTGGATGGAACAATAGTATATAACTTCATTGGAATCTTGATTCTTTATCCAAATTGTGACAATACCTTAATTTTTTCAGTTCACCTGCTCTGGTAACAAGCTTCCTGACACACGTGATCGATTTCCGGTTTACGTTCTCCACGTGTTGCAGCTACTTAGGAAACTAGAGAAATCTGACAGTTTGCTCTAGATTTTGTCATCTCTCACTCACGCTCGGCACTGGAAGGAGCCCAGGCCTCCTCTCCTGTGTCTTGAGCTGCCATGGGGCATCCTCCTGACTCATCTGACAGGATGACGCCTCAGAAATTCACTCCAGAGTTTCCCAGTCTCCCTCTGGTCCAGCGATCCAGATCAGGGCCTGGAGGGTAAGCAGAAAAATAGAAATTAAGTGGTGCTTGGCATCATATCTTACACCTTGGCTTCTGGAGGCGAAGTTCCCACACAAAATAGTAGTCATTGCGTGAAAGTCTTAACACCGGCTGTTTGAACTGACACTTTCACGGAGTCATTTCAGACAATGCAAAAAGAAACCAACAAACACGCTTCCCTGTTGTTCCATTACTTGTCATGATGTCAATCAGCTTTCTAAATAAAACCCTCTGATCCCTAATTGGTGATGCCAAACTTTATTACAGGTGGCACCAGTGTGCCCGAGTGCTCTCATTCCTTGAGACCAGTAGCCAGTTGGTGACATTTTTCTTCCATTTAGTTAAATAGCACCACCCTTTACAGAAAGTCCGTATTGGGAGGCGTCTTAGGTCTTATCAGCAATTTCACAGGGCCACGGGTCATGACGATAGATATTTCCGTCATCACCACTGCATCCTCCTAAGAAAGGAATCTGAGGTGCACGCGAAACTCTGAATACTCTGGGTCCATTCGCAATGATTTGCCATTCTACGGACATGTCAGAAGAAAGTGCAGAAATGTTGAGCTCAGAAACCACCTCCCCATGTTTGCACTCACTGTGCCTGGTTATGGCAGGTAATGAATTAATGTTCCTTGGATGAATGAATGAATGAGTGAATGAGTGAATAAATTGTTTCAGAGGTATAGATTGCCTTTAAATAGCTAGCAATGCACATTCAAATTATTTTTTAGGTAAGACTTTCTTTCCAAAATTTAAAAATTATATATGTACATAGACACATACAAATATATATTTACATATACAATACAAATATATATTCACACCCTGTAGGTAGCACAATCGGGAAATCAGTAATTCAGCTTCTATAACTGGAGGACAAAACTCCCCACTTCCCCACCATGTCTATGACAGGCATGTTAGTTGGCATCCTGAGAATGCAGTTGTGTATGTTGTTGCTTTAGTACATAAATTCTGAGAGAAGAGAAAGAGAGTCTATTCTATTCTGTACATTGTCCCTCACACTGTTTAAAGCATTCATGAAGAAAAGCAATGACGAATACCCCTGCCAAGTCATTCTTTAGGAAAATCCCTTGTTGCTGATCATGAAATCTTGAAATAATACCCACATAAGTGTTTCCATTCCAGAATAATGGGATTCGGAAAAATTAACATCCTTTTCCACTAAGTTGGATTTGAATGTAATGTAATTTGTGATCACCAAGGAAGAAAACAAGACAAAGGTAATTAATTATATTATGTACGTGGAGAAAAAGTTTGAGGAGAAGTATTTACGATGATTTTCATGTGTATTGAAATATCAGAAGTAAACGAGAGTTGTTTGTGCTGACAGCTGTTTCACGTTAAATTAATTCCAACTCAGAATATTAAATTTTAAATCCTCTATAAAAGAATGTTATACACAAGAAGGTTATATACTCTGCATTATTCCACAGAGCATAATGGGACTGGAATTTGACCTAAGGCCCCCTGTGTCTGTAGACAGTCTGCTCAGCCACCCACGAGCGACACTAGCGTATCAGGCCGTCCCGTGGGGTCAGGGACAATGTATTCAATTTTTGCCAACATCCATCACTGTGTCAGATTCTGTGCCGTATTCTCTGTTGTGCTTGGGAAAGGAAGGTATTAGGGAATATTGACTATAGATATAGATGTGGCTGTGGGGTGAGGGGAGATGAGCAGTGATGATGACTGTGAATCTCTGGGCTCCCGAATAAAACACTGACTCTAGGTTATTTCACCCAGTGGTAGCTGAAGGCTTGGAATTAGGCTAACAGGCGTGATGGTGTGGATGTTTTTAAACTCCTTATCAATTAGAAGATAAATGTGATTTAACTTTATGGGATCCTGGGCTCTGGAACAATTCATTTTCCCTAATGATGACTGGACTGATTCATTTCCCATATTTGTTAATATCTAAATTTATATTCCTCTTCTGGATAAAGTTCACCTAAAAACCTCCTAAAGATTATACAATTAAGGCCAAGTAAGAACTAAAGCTGAGAGATTTAGAGAGAAATCTGTATTAAGGTCCCTTGAGAGAACCAATGCAAGTTAAAAATTAAGCAAATCGCCCAAGAGAAAGGTGTCAGATGGAAATATCATACTGTTCTTTTCATTTCAGATCACATTTTTAAATCCAAATTAGAATACATATCACCCAAAATTAATTGAAATAAACATATTGTGGCGGCAAATTAAATGCTGATCCTTCATTATTTACATTTTTGACATATTACTCATGTAGGCTAGGTAGAGTGAAGGGTAATTTCAAGTTCCTGCCTGCCTCCGTCTGCCTTTCTCATTAGGAAAGGAAGCCCTGGGGAGGCCAGATGGTTGGGTCTGATTTCATCTCTCTGCTGTGCTTATCTAAGAGTGAGCTCTCTTGGACATCACGATACAGTCCACTATTGTAATTTCACAGCTCCTTTGTGGATGTCACCATTACTATAATTTAGGGTTATGAAAACAGAACTTGTGCATCAAAGGTGGTTCCTCACACAGGGCCTTCCCAATTTGCATGAGAGAGTGGTCTCCTTAGTGTGGGGCTGGGGTAGAAATGCCTGTGTAGCTGACCCCACATGGAATGCCGACTTCCCTTCAGTCCATGGGTCTTACAGTTAAATTTTAAGTAAAACATGTAGAGCATTTTACGGTGAAATTCAAGAACCAATGGAACCATGGGTTCTTGGCGACTGAATGGAAGTTGGGCGAGGACAAGTGGAGGACAGAAGCAAGCTGACTCCCAGATTTACATCCGAGCACAGAGGCGGATGCTGAAGACCCGCTGAGCTGGGAAATGATGGAGAAGGAACACAGCTGTTTAACAGTTTTGGGCTTGTTCTTTTTGAAGTCCTGCATCTCATCCAAAGGGAGCAGTATTGAGACCTTTGCAAATGAGTCTGGAACTCAGTAGAGAGTCTTGAGCTGAAGTTATGCAGGAGTTATCTGCATATGGACGGCCACTAAAGCAGTGAGATTCTCAGGGAGATGTGGACGGTGGAGGAGGAGGCCAAACACAGACCTCCTAGAGGATGGCAACATTTGATGGGCGGGCAGAGGAAACACATACATACACACAACACTCACATCCACCAAGAAGCCTGGAAAAGAACAGGTAGAGAAGGAGGAAATCTCGGAGAGAACAGTAACTCCAACACCAAGAAGAAGATCCAGGTCGACTCCCAGACACTGCCCTGAGGTCCAGATGCTGACGCCGGAAAGACCCAGCGAACAGAGTTTCCAGAGCAACAGTGGCAGAAATAGTGATGCAGATTTGAGTGAGGGGTGAGAGGAGCTGAGAGGAGAGTAGATGACTCTTTCAAGCATTTGGGTTGTGAAAAGGATGGGGCAAAAGTAGTGTGAGAGGAATACAAAATAGAGGGAAGTTTTCTGTTTTCACAAAGATGGGGCTAGAAACGATTTTATGGGGTGATAAGTAGATATCAATAGAGATGGAGGAGCTGAACATGCGGGGAGAGGACACGAGCAATAGCCTCCAAGGACACGAGGGACTCGTCCTTCTGCACCTTTCCTCACTTGCCCTCACGCACAGGCATTCATCCAGTCGGCCAGCACTGACTGAGGGGCAGACACTGTTCTCAGGGAGGGCTCAGTAAAGCAGATCCACCTCACTTCACGCCTTCACGGAGCTGAACTACTGGGGGGGCGGGATTAGACGCACACAGAGGAGTAAACACGTCTCCCACTGGAGCCAGGAGGAGGGTCGGAAGGACAGATGGTTTGTTCCACTTGGCAGCGTAGAATCGTTAAAAATGGGGAAAGAGTAATGAATGTTTAGAGCACATACCAGCCGACTGAAGCAGATAAGACTCATGATTATATCACCTCTCGGGGAAAAGAGGGAACAGAGCAAGGACGGGTGACAGGTCTTGCAAGCAGCATCGGGGCTGGAGGGTCCCACCTGAAACAGTAGCATCATTTCTGACCAAGCTTCTCGTGCTTTTGAGCGTCCAGACCCTTCTCTTCAGGACCCAGCTGTCTTGTCTTGTGTGAGACATCAGGGGCAGTGCCAGAAGGACGAGGGCAGCCTCTCCATGTGTGTTTGTGGTCTGTCTGCAGAGCTGCCCTCTGGTAAGACCGTTTGACCTCCTGGCCAATGCGGAAGAGACGACTGAAGTTCCTGCACAGGCTCAGCTCTGTCTGTTTTCTCTTTGGTCTAGAAATAAGAAGCCCAAATTCAACACCCAGACACAGAAAGCCATGGAATTGGAAATGGCTTTTGTGGCAGAGTCTTGACCAGCCCCACATAGACTGAGGGGACATAAATGCTCCAATCCTGTCCTCGGCAACAGCCAGGGCATTTGGTTTTTTTCCCTCTGAGAAAATGGCCCCATGTAGATAAGAAAGGGAAGTTGATTTAGTGTCAATGTCAGGAGAAAGCAAAGGGCACAGGCAGAGCATCAGAAACGCTTTGGGAGTTCTCCTGGACAAGCTCCTGCCCTGTTCATGTTCAGCAGGACTGTGCTTTCCTTTCATTTTTCTGTTTCTAGAAGCCACAGAACAGTCGGTTACGGGGATGACATCCCCACAGTCATTTAGGATGCTCTTCTCGTGAAGAAACACTCAACCTGCACTTGGTGGGGATTAAGGTTATTTTAGAATGAAGATGATAGTGTTGCTTAGATTATAAAGAGATAATATTCAAAATCTAATTTAATTTTAATGGAAATTGTATAGTATAAATTATATTGGACAGTGCTATGAATCCATATGAGGCTACAAAGTTGTATCCTTAAATATTCAAGTATGTTTATCACAGCATATTTATCATTAATCTTAACTTTTAGAAAGCTTATTCTGCAATGGAATTTTGGAGGAAAATAGAGGATGGAAAGAAAAAGGAGAGTGAAATGTTCACTCAGAATTTCTAATTAGGTTTTGGAAGATGGTGGCAGAGCGGAACTCTCACGGTTCACTAACTTCACAGCCTTAGGAAAGTCACCAATGTTCCTGAACACCTGATGCTTCGTAAGAAAGAGGAAAACCAAACAGTGTCATAAATCACTTACTTCGTAAGTGGTCTTAGAAATTAGAAATCATGTGTAAAATCATCTAAGTCACTGCCCAGCACAGGGAGGGGTCCAGGACACGACATTGTTATAATTATTGTTATACATTCTTCCTGAGAGTCATAGGTTGGAAGTGAGAAGGATTACCAGGACACTAGGTAAGCGACTTAAGATGTACAAAAGGTCTGTGCACAGGGGATCTGTGCAGAGAGGAACCCGGTGGTAACAGTGAGCAGTGAGGCTGGCTGCGAAGGCGCCGTCTGATCGGCTTACATCATGTGGAAAAGGTGTTTGCACTTGACCCGCAGCCCTGTAATCTCCTCTGTTGTCCTGCGGGCCCCAGCACCTAATGATCCTGAGCACCAACTCTTCACCTCGGGCAGCAGGAGCTCTCATCTGATGAAAGGCCCCGTACCAGCCTCCTGTGCCCGCTGTTAGGAGTATTCTGTAGCTCTTAACAATGTGAATCTTTGACAGAGATCAGCAAACAGTAGTTACGCAAATCCTCTTAATGCACATTAGAGAAGCATTTCAAAAACCAAATAAACTGCACTAATCAGAAATCTCGTGTCAAAACCACGTGCCAGAAGCCTTCCAGAATACAAAATCTCGTAAAAATATCAGGAGCATCTTAAGAAACAAAACAGAATATAGGTCTGGTTATTCCTCCAACTATAGCTAGAACACCATAATCTATTTTAAATGAAAATCTAAAAATAGAGGTTATTTCTCTCTGGGAATTCCACTTATTTACAATTAATCAAAGCAAAGCAAAAATGGTCAGATCATTATCCTCATTATCCTCTTTATAGCATGTATGCAGAATCAAATGCAAGCCCATGGGGGAATCTGTAAATATGATATTGGTTAGAAAGCTCTTGCCAAAATGCCCTACTTGAGAAACATGGCAGACTTACTTCCATTTGCCTAAACTCATTTGTAAATAATTAGAATAAAATAGCATTTTTCTTCTTAAAGCTCAGGGCCTAAAGTCTTAGATAAAAGTTCGCTGCCAGCTAATGTGGGGAAAAGGTTTCGGATGTTGACATCACACTTCCTTGGTGCTGGTTTGCGGGCACCTGGAGGCTGGAGGCTGCAGGTTGGAGACTGAGGCTGAAGGCTGGAGGCTGAGGCTAGGGGCTAGAGGCTGAGACTGGAGGCTGAGATTGCATGCTCAAGGCTGGAGGCAAGAGGCTGGGTACCGGATGTTGGAGGCTGAGGCCGAGTCTGGAGACTGAAGGCTGAGTCTGGAGGCTGGAGGCTGAGGCTGGAGGCAGAGGGATGGAGGCTGAAGGTAGCATTGTGGCTCTGGAAAACACGAACACTGTGGAATATATTGTCCTGAGCCTCCACTTTCCTGATTGTAAAGGAGGACAACAGGCAGGAAAACCATCAGACACCTTTCAGGGGAGGCTGGCCGGGATGTAAATTAGGCCCTATAAATCTGGCAACATGTGGAGGAGTGAGGGCAAGCCTGATCCTGAGCAGATGAGTTGGTGGACACCATGCAAGGGGACTTGGCCCCTTTGCCTAGAGTCGCGCCCCCCCCATGATATCTCAAGTTAAACCCAGCTGAGCTCTACTGAGTGCCCACAGGTGCTCCGTGCTGTGGGGCTGGGGCTCCTGGCTGAGCCTGAGATGGAACAAGGTGACACTGAATGTCACATGAGGTGGTTATGTTGAAAACAAGCTGTGGGATTCTAGAAATGCAGATGATGGAAAAGAACATTCTGCTCTGAGAAAGTGTCAGAAAGGTCGAGAGAAGGGATGGCATTTAAACAGGCTCTTAAAAAGTGCAGATATTTGCCAGGGGTCAGGTTGCTCCCTAGGCCTGGGAGTGCAGAGGAGCATTCCTGGCAGATGACACAGCACGAGAGGAGAGTGGGCTCTGTGTGCTGGGTGCACAGGAAACTACTCGGGGTGATTAGAACAAAGAGGGACCACGAGCAGCTCCGGAAGTGAAAGTGGAAACACGATCTGGTGGTCCATTTGGGGGGTCTGTGTGCTAAAGACTCTGACTTCTTTCTCCCTGTGAGTAATGGAAAGATGTCAGCATCTTTTAACCTGAGACTTGGCAGGAAGAGCCCCTTTCCTGGTCTCATTCACTAATCACTGGGGGCTGAGCCAGAACACACAGCCCTGCACCCTCTCTCGAGGACGCCCCTGAAAACATCCCTGAAGAAATGGAAGTAAAATGATCACCCATAAACAAAATGATCAGAAATAGTAAAATGATCACAAGCTGATGAGAAAATAAACGTCCACAACTTTCTACCTGTGCATCAGAAACACCCAGTTAAAATGTGGAAAAACTCTCTGGGGTTAACAACACAGATGAAATCCAGGAAAGAGGGGTCATCACACTAAACAGTGATAACAAACAGGCTGGTTAATTGGGAAGAAAGATTGCTACCCCATGACCCTCACCCAACTAACTAATTAGAAATGAATTTAAAAGATTCATCTAAAAAAGAAGTTAATAATGGAGTAATAGCAGAATAGAAAAATGTAAGTGAATATTCTCAAGCTATGGAGTGTGGACCCTTGAGGTTACCTGAGACCCTTACGGGGGGATCCTAGAGAGCAAGCTATTTTCCTAATAACACTGAAACATATGTTATGGGTTGAATTGTGTCCCCGCAAGATTCATATCTTGAAGTCCTAATCCCCCGTACGTCAGAATGTGCCCTTATTGAAACAGGGTCCTTGCAGATGTAAGGAATAAAGATGAAATCACTAGGGTGGCTCTAGTTGAATATGACCGGTGTCCTTCTAGAAGGGGGAGGTTTGGACACGGGCACACACACGGGGAGAACGCCACGTGAAGAAGAAAGCAGAGCTGGAGAGATCCAAGCCAAGGAATGTCAGAGACGCCACAAACCGCCAGAAGCAGGAGGGAGGACTGGGCAGATCTCCCTCATGGCCCCAGAAGGCACCGACCCTGCCCACACCTTGATCTCGGACTTCTGGCCTCCAGAACTCGAGGAGCCAATTTTCTGTTTTTTGAGCCGCCCGGGGTGGTGCTCTGTTAGAGCCGCCCTAGAAATGCCCACAGTGGACTGCTCCTTGTCGCTCTGTTCTCTCACGAGTGTCCCGTGGAGTTGACCAGACGTCATGTGACACACGAGAACAGCATCTCTCTGAGACTAAGGGAATGCGCCCTTGTATATTCCTTGTGTTGTCTAGAATATTTTAGGTTTAGACTATAAATATGTATGCTTTCAAAAGTATACTCAGTTTTTTTTCTCCTTCTACAGATGTGTTTGGACCCAGCGCCATCAAAGAAAATCTTTTGTGTAAATGCTTCACGACAAACAAAAGTGGTGCTGAAACACCCAAAGCGTTACGTAACTGTTGTGAATCTCATCATTTGTCCTGGAACTACAGTGCTGGGAATCCTACAGGCACCTGAGGATAAATCAGGATGATGGCCCCAAGCTTGCGGGTAGCCACTGCATTATTCCATCAGGAACTGGCAGCTGGACACAACGCCAGTCTGACATCAGAATGTCTCTGATCAAGCAGTGAAACTATTAATTTTACCAAATCTCGACCTTTGAGTGTGCATCTTTTTAATATTTTCTTTGTCAAAATGGGAAGCAGGCAGGAAGTGCTTCTGTCGCATCCAGAAATATGAGGATAGTCTTGAAGAAAAGCATACGTGCCATCGGTGGAGTTGTCAGGAAGACCAGCTGCATCCTTGTCATGGGATCCCGCGCTTACTGGAGAGAGTGACTGACGGTCAGACTCTGATCCGTCAGTCTGGGGAACTGGGCAGACATCTCAGCAGTGAGCAGATGAACCTGTTCTTGCAAGGACCGCAACTGCCAGTTTTTGTTGCCATGATACAATCTGAGCGTCCATGTGAAAATAAGAATTTTGGAGATCTCGTATCTGCCGCTGTGAGCCCGCCAGCTGCCAGTCCACAGGAGTTTTCTGTTAGCAGTGGTGACATTGACAAAAGTGATGCTTATGTATTGTTTAATGAAAAGCGTCAGCATTTGGAACACCTGTATATAACTCAAAGAAACCGACACTTTCCAAATGACAATGCATGATGCTATATAAAATGATGCAGAGGTGGGCCGGCCCCGTGGCTTAGCGGTTGGGTGTGCGCGCTCCGCTACTGGCAGCCCGGGTTCAGATCGCGGGCATGCAGCAACGCACCGCTTCTCCAGCCATGCTGAGGCCGCGTCCCACATACAGCAACTAGAAGGATGTGCAACTATGACACACAACTATCTACTGGGGCTTTGGGGGAAAGAAAAAGAGGAGGATTGGCAATAGATGTTAGCTCAGAGCCAGTGTTCCTCAGCAAAAAGAGGAGGATTAGCACGGATGTTAGCTCAGGGCTGATCTTCCTCACAAAAAAATAAATAAATAAAATGATGCAGAGGCAAAAGATCCATTTACAGGGTGCGATGGGTCAATGGATGCTGACGTCAAACAACACAAGGCTTCCACACATGTGGTATCAGAGTCCACATCGCAACTCCCCTTTAAGAAGCTACCACCGTGGCATAGTGTCAAAGAACTGCCACACTTCTCTGGAGAGGCTGTGAAAAGCCCTCTCTTTTCTAACTATGTATCTGACAACACTGGATCTGCTTTGTATACTGCAACCAAAACATCATATCAACACAGATTCAACCCGGGAGTAGCTAGCTGCCTTCCCTTAGGCCACACATTAGATTTTCAAAAACGTAAAGTAACACCAACTCTTGTCAGTAAAAATTGTTTGGCTTGAAAATTATATTTATTTTTTTATTAAATGTTATTTATGCTAACATTTGATCAGTTTATTATTGTATATTTTTTAATTTTTTATTGAGGTAACGTTGGTTTATAACATTATATAAATTTCAGATGTACATCATATTTTGGTTTCTGCATAGAGTATATCATGTTCTCCACCCAAAGACTAGTTACCATCCATCACCATACACATGTACCCTGTCACCCGTTTCATGCTCCTCCCTCTCCTCTTCCCCGTTTTTACTGAATTAATAAAAATATTTTAAAATCTCTTCAGTTTTAATTTCTAATAGGGTTAATATCAATAGATGTAACCGACTTTATCAACTCATTTCATTTTCCTGCGACAGAGTAATTTATTCATATCTTCTTTTTCCCTCAACTTTTAAAAAGTACACCTTGAAAAGACCACAAAAATAAAAAATAAAAAGAAATATAGGCCTAGCCCTGGAGTTAATATTTTCAACCCCAGGATAAATTTTATTTTGTATTTAAATTAAACATACAAACTTAATATCAAATGATGTATCTTGAACCAAATTTCTGTATAAGTGAATTTCCCTGGGCTCCTGATATGGTGATCCGCTATTTTGCAACTTGACCACCACACGTGAGCAGGACGGTCCCAGGCCTGTCAAGGCCGGGTCAAAGCAGATGTCACTGCTGTATACTTTCACACCCAGGACGGGCATGGCTAATCAATGATGATTTTCCCCAAAATGAATTTCCATTCCCTGGAAGATTTGTTTTGTTTTTCTTTAGTTGAAATATTTTGTCACAACAACTGTTCTCATCCTGAAGAAATTATTCAAATTCTGTGTTCCATTTCAATTTTTAATAAAGTAAACTGAACAAAAGTTGACCACTGAAGAAACAAAACACATAGTTGTAAGATTAATAGATTCTTCTCATTCCTACTTCCCTCTCCTGGGACCCAAAATCAATCCCCGAACCCCAAAAGACAGACAAACCAACAAATAGCGTCTTTTTCTCTTAAGCTTCTCTCTCGCTCTTTCCCTCTGTCCCTCTCTCTCTCTCTCTCTCTCTCTCTCCACCCTCCTCGGTCTCTCTCTCTCTATTTCTCTCTCTCTGTCTATGACTCTGTCTCTCTCTTTCCCTAAACCCCCACCCATCTCCTCTCATTGTAAGAGAGTGTATTTATCTTCAACCAAAATTCCCAGACAACTTTACTCAGTTCTAAGAAACCCAGATATGGAAAACTTTCTCTTTCTTTCAGATGTAGAAAAGCAACTTTTATGAGATTTTCGGCTCCTTGGTACACCATTTCAAATTCTTGGCTTTTGTTCGTGGAAATTATAGGAAATATTTTCCCACATGTTGTAAATTATCATCAAAGATCTCAGTCAAATTTTATTTTTATCTTCATAATCAAACTAGAAAAAAAAAAAAAAGAAATCCACAACCCCCTGTCAATCATAAAGCATTGCAGGTAAAATATTCCTTGGGGGCCTGGCCCATGCACCATCTAACCATGTTGGAAAAACCAGATCTGTCTTCTAGCCTACGTTTTACTCTCCATAATTTCCTGTCATGAAATTAACACAGCCCTTTCAATCCCCTTGGTGAAAAAATGTGTTTTTCCTGGCTAAGGGTCTGATTTAGAATGGCCGTAGGAAAGCCACCTTTGTCGTAGCCTTTCCTGGTCGGTAAGATTCTCAGTTAGTTCTCTAGCTGCCCCCAATTTTACATATGACAGAAACGTCAGCTCTTGACAGCATTTGCAATGGCCATTTTGTAAACCTTTACCGATAGTCAATTAAACAGCACAATTACTCTTTGCAGGCAGGCGTTTACGTCCTGAGGATGTTTTCTGTATGTTGCTTTGTTCTTTGATAGATTGCTGATTAGGTTTTAGTACATATGTTGTGATTAGTAAGAATGTAACAATATCGTAAACAAAGAAATTGGCATTTATTACAAATTCAGATCCCCAATGTGGGGTCCCTTCAGAGTAGAGAAATCCCTATGTTGGCAGTATGGACCCAGCCTTCCTTTTAAAACGAGGGGCTCTTCTTCTGAAGAGCGTTCCCTGCTGTTTACCCACCCACAGATCTGCCTAGAATATTGACAACCTAGTGCTTCCCGACCAGTGCCAGAAGTGGTCCTTTCATGAACCAGGTTCCCCCAAATGAAGGCCAGATGCTTTACAGGTGACTTGAGAGAATGCCACAATTCCCCGATTCCCATAAATAATAGGAGAGCTGTCAAGAAGAATAAGCAAAGATAGATCATTTTAAAGTCCCTCAAAATTTTTGCTTTTTTAACTCTTCGTCATCTAAAAAGCCTTATTTTCTTTGTACTGAAATAAAAGAAATGGTGGTAATGGATGACAATTTTTGGTAACTTTTTTTGTAGTGGAATAAATATGGCTTTAATCTTGGCATTAAGAATATACTAAGACCCCTTGTGGAGCACTGCTGTGGGGCAGACAGAATGTATTGGGAGGAACATGGGGATCTCTTGGTGCAGTGACCACCCAACTGGGTAAGGCCGCAATCTCTGTTTCCTGGTCTCCCCGACTGGGTCTGTTTCTCTGCAGAACCCTGACCAATACACAACCCTAGCCCCAGAAGCCATTGATCTGCTCTCTCTACACACTTGATTTTTCTCTAAATTTCCTGTAAATGATATCCTATGATCTGTAGTCTTTTGTGTCTGCCTTCTTGTTTCTGAATAGTGTTTTTGTGATTCATCCAGGTTGTTGAATACATCAGTAGTTTGTTCTTTCTTAATTGGTGAATAAAATCCCACAGCATGGCTACACCACCACAATTTGTTTATTCATTTATCTCTTGATGGACATTTAGGTTGTTTCTATTTTGGGCTATTATAAATAACGGAGCTGTGAACATTCAGGCGCAAGTCTTTGTGTGGACATATGCTTTTATTTATCTGGGGATATCTTCATAAGATTGAGTTGCTGGATCATATAGTAAATAGATGCTTATCTTTTTAAGAAACTGCCAAACTCTTTTCCAAAATGGCTGTACCATTTTACATCCCCACCAACAATGTATGACGGTCCTAGTTTCTTCGCCAACACTTGGTAATGTTACACTTTTGGGTTACAGCCGTTCCACGAGTGTGTGGTGGTATCTCATGTGGTTGGTTTTTGTTTTCAATGGATAGATTTGCTAGGTATAGAATTCTTGGCTGACAGATTTTTTTCTTTCAGCACTTATGCTGTCATTTCATTATCTTCTGGCTTCACAGTATTGGTCAAAAAGTCTGCTGCCGTTCTTTCATTTGTGTGCCCATATGTGATGGGCTACTTTTAAGATACTCTCTTTATCACCGGATTTCAGCAATTTGTTTGTTAATATGCCTTAGTAGACATTCTTTGTGTGTCTGTGTATTTGTGTATGTATTGTTTCTTCTGCTTAGGATTTATTGAGTTTCCTGGATCTGCTGATTTAGAGTTTTCGTCAAATTTAGAAATGTATTTGACCACTATTTTCTCAAATATTCTTGTCTCACTCTTTCGGAAATTCCAACTATAAGTGTCTTATACCCCTTGATATTATTCTACAGGTTGCTGAGACTATGAGTTTTTTCCCAGCTATTTTTCTCTGTTGCATCATTTGAGATATATTCTACTGCTATTTCTGTAAATTCACTAATCTGTTTTAGGAAAACATATGGTCAAACTCATTTGTATAGGGTTGGAGAATAGATAAAATTTTGCAGCTAAGTTCAGGACACCATAATAGTATTTAACTACAAAAGGTGTAGCAAAACATGCTCTTGGGCTGGCTGCCTGTTTTTTTTTTTTTTTAATAAAAATTTATTGGAACACAGCCACACTCACTCATTTATGTGTTGTCTATGAATTCTTGTGAGCTACAGTGACAGAGCTGAGGAGCTGCAACAGAGGCCACATGTCCTGCAAAGCCTAAAATAATTGTCAACTGACTCTTTACAGAAAAAGTTGTAAGAACCATGATCCAGGGAATTCTGTAGGGGACATGCTGCAGTAGACAAGGATATGATACTTAGGGCGTTGTCTGCTTTTTCTCACACATAACACCATTCTTTCCCATTTTAATGTAAAATTTACCTTAAAACAGCTTGATGATATTTAATATGATATTTATTGGAATACATAAACTCGCATGTGATTTGTTTCCTTCACTGAATTGCAGTCATGAACAGTCATTGCCTAGTTTGACTCTGGTTCTCTGCTCCTCTATGAAAGAGACAGGCTTAAGTGTCCTTGTGAATTGCAGCTTTTAAGTGTTAAAAAGCCTCAAAATATACACACAATGCCCCACGTGCTTGAAGTTCAAGTGGCAATTTAGCCTCTTGGCTGAGACTGTCACCTTTGCAGGTTTACAGCTGCTGCAGAGTTCACATGCCTGGTAGGAGCTCTCCCTGAGCTGTGGTTGCCTCTACATGTGGCAGCCAGAGGCACAGCCCTCTCGAAGGGAAAGAGTGGAGCCTGGATTCTAGGACTGGCATTTGCCTCGCTTGAGCTGTTCTTAGAATGGGAAGCATTTAAACGCCTGCGTGAAACTTATTAGAAAGAGGTTATTACGTTGGGGACTGCCATTGAGCTCTCTGAAAGTTCCCTGGCAAACTCTTTGCATAACAGGAAATCTGTTTTCTGCTATGATTTCAAATTGGAGGTGTGAGAGAGGAGTAGGAGACAAAGGAATTCCATAGCACAGAAGCTTATTAAAAGAACTGTTATTTCTCAACTAGAAGAAACACTTCCTTCATGCACATGCATGCATGCAAATGAATAACTAAAACTGACATGCTGCCCATTGTCTTTAGTATATTCTCTGGGAATTCAATCTGTTTTCTGTCGCTTTTCTAACACATAAAATGTCAGAACAGTGTTAAGCTTTATTAATGATGATGATAATAGCTAGCAACTTTTTCTATCTCTTGAAGTAATTTACATGTGTCATAGGAGGTAATCTTCACTGCTTTCCTGGGAGGTACGTGCTATCATTATTCCTATTTACAGACATGGAAATCAAAGCTTGGAGATGTTAAATGGATCCAGTCTATGATAGCATGTGCAGTATACCATTCTGTTGAATGAATATACAACTGTTTTCCTATGTCTGTGCACATATATTGAGAGCGGTAGGAGAGAATGTGTAGAAAAGATGATTTCTATGGAATTCCATAAATTATATCAAATAGATGACTTTATTTATAATGCTGTTTCTCAAATATTTCATTTTTTCTTCTACAGCTTAATTTTTCAAAAAAATCTATCCTAAAAGGCAAAAATGTCATAATCACACTGTACATCCTTGGATTATGTCCATTGTGCCCTTACTCACAACACATGCATTTGTTTATTTAAACTTCCTGGGCTTCCCGTTCAGGGAATAGAGGTATGACAGGTGCTGCGGGAAATCCACCTGATTTCCTTTGCAGAGATAGTGAGCATCGCTTCTCTCTCTTTACATGAGAAGAGTAGCTGTTCCGTTGCCTTGACTGCCACTTTGTGTAGTCTTGACCCAGACCATGTCCGGCCAGTGATGGTTGTCAGTACTCACACACTGAGAAATGGCCTCCCTGGCCTAGTGTGTTGACAGCCACATCAGCCTGCCATCAGCCTGGAACCCAATTTCCGCAGGCTGGGCAAGGCTTTCAGGCTGTATATGATGGGGTGCTGAGACGTGGGCTTCTCTATCCCCTGAAAAGACCACTGGAATCTTACCAACTTCTGGGAAAATGATCCCATTTTTTTCAGATATGTAAGGATGCAATTTCATGCATGACAGTTCAATAAAGCATATTTAATATATTCATTTCTTCAAATTTAAACCAGATACCTGGCTTGAGTGAAATTTCCAATTAATTTCTATCACTCCAAGCCTCTGACATTTGTAACTGTTCACGTTAACCCAAACCACTCACTCACTCACCTTAGTAAAAGCATATTTTGGGATTTTATGTGCTGGGATTGGACATCAAAGAATTGCTTTTATTATAGAGCTTTTACTAGCCAAGTCTGAATTCAGAACAGACCTTGCTCAGCAGCAAATGGATCTAGTGAGTAGTTATGCTTAGTAATAAAACAGGTGAGCTGTGATCCATAAGATTCTAAATTGAAATCTTCCCCCCACTTGGATCTTCTAGGAAGAATCCCTGAACATTTTGTAAATGAAATTTATCTTTCCTTCCCTCAGATTACTTTCACTTTCATTTTCTCTCTCAGAAGTGACCTTTCTGTAATCACACCAGCGTCAGAACTGCCCAATGAGAGTACCTAGAAGGTCTCAGATTTACAGTCTGTGAGCTGCACTGGAGGACTGTAGCTTTGGATCAGACAGAAATATATCAAATTCAAAGAACATTAAATGGAAAAATAGAACAAAGTCCCTCTTGAACTGTGAAGAAGAAAGTATCCTTTCTCTGCCCCATCCCACGGCCAGACCCTGCCCACTCTAAGGTGACGACCAGCTTTGTCCTGGCGGCATCATCTTAAGAAGTGAGCAACTGTCATTGCTCACATCCACCTGGGATGGAGCATCACTGAGACCCAAGGAGTGAGGTGGAAGACTACCCACAGAAATACAACCTTCAGCTTCATCCTTATTTTTCCAGTCCAGATCCCTAAAAACACCTCTGGAAATTAAAAAACCTGATTCCTCTGCTTAGATGGAGAAGGATTGCATATTCTTTCTCCTTCATCTCTTGGTACAGTCTCACAGCTGATGTCATTCTACAGTTGATAACACTCCCCACACCTCACCCTAGAAACAGTAACATTGGGGACATTGATTCTGATTCATCTCCTGTCTATAGGAAGGTAAATTCTAAGAGGAACAGCTACAGTCTTCCTCTAGGACAAAATGAAATATCTGTAAATCAAAGCCAAAGCTTTGAGGTTGTTTTTCCTGAAAATTCCAATAGGGCACTCAGTTGTAAATATTCCTCATGACTGAATAAGAAAGATTGTCCACATGTTCACACAGTTCTACAAATGTCTGTTATTAATCATCATCCTTCAACCGCCATCCCTTGCTAAGCAGCACTGTATGAACGGAAAGTGTGCTCCTGGCTCTCCAAAGGCAACAATGCTTCCAAAGATCTACTTGGGACAATCACTTTTTGTTCTTTTTTTCATACTGCTGTTTATAGTTAACTACGAAACAGACTCAGTAAAATGAGTTTAAATCTGTGCATAAAGGTGAAGGGATTGAGGTGGGGAGAAGAGAAGATTAGAGTCGGAATTAGCCTGTTGTTGTTTTTGACGATGGGAATGTTTTTGATAAAGACATGTTAAGAAGTAATTTTTCTATCCTCAAAGATTTAAAAAAAGAGGAAATTGACTTAAATCAAAACAAAAAGTAAAAGATCTCAGTTTCATATAAGGGAAAACAACTGGAAAACAGAAACAAAAGTTGGCCCTTGAGGGTGCATGCACACCACGATGTGAGGGGCCTGTGGCCTCAGAGCCTGCTCTGTGGGGCCTTGGAGGCATCTCAAGAGAACAGAGGATGGGCAGCACATGCTGGTGGCCCAGGAAGCCTCAGATGCTCAGTGTTAACATATACAATTTGTCTGAAGTGATGTCAACGTGTTGAAGCAACAGGCTCCTTGGGTGAATCTTGGTAAGGGGCAAAGCAAGATCATGTCACCTCGAGAATGGGAGGAACCTGGGGCCCCTCATCCACTGCACTACCTCCTACATCTGGCAGGTGGAGGGGGAGGCAAGGGAAGCCTTTACTCCAAAGACTTTCCAAAAAGTGAAATGTAGCATTGCATGTGTGCTGTTCAGTCACTCGCCCAATTCCATAGAGGAGACCCAATTCTTGTATCTAATAAGATTTTTCAGGAAATGAACATTACATTTGCCACACTTGAACATGTTGGCTCAGGATAACAGATGAATCTGGGCACATTTACATGGCGGAGGCTCACTCCTATGTGGGAGCAGAAGCCCAAAGAATTGTGGAAACTTTATCTTATATCTGGCTTGTCTCAAGTTCTGTGTCAAAAAATGGAAACCTCGAAAGATCTTAGTGAAATTTCATTCTTATAAGCATTAATTTGAGAGATCCGCTCAAAACCCAGAACTTTCTTAGGATACATTATTTATCCCATTTTATGTACTTTGAAGAGGCAAACTGTACAGCGTCTGAGATGAATGAATGCTTGAAAGTCACATAGTTTAATGTTTCCAAATGTTGCCCAGCTATCTAAATACCTGAGAGCATTTGTTATAAATTAAGAATCCCTGGGCCTATTCGGAAGTCCTGAATCAGGTAGGTTTAACAATTATCCAAGGTAATTGGTAATTATACCAAGATCACTCATGTTTAGGCAGAACTGATGTGGTTCCACTGAGATCTGTGATGTAATCTCCTCCCTGTCCTCGCACCCAAATTGGCCAGCTCCCTGTCCGGTCAGTCGTCACGCTCTCTGTATCAGTGAAAGTACGCATATTTCTGGGCTCTATTCCCTCCAGAATTTCCAGTTCTGCCCTTGAAACAAAGGATATTTTCATTGAACCACTATGTTAATCAAGAGACAGGTACCTCTCACAAAAGATGTTTTCCTAAGCAAGCAGTTCTTCAATCCAGTGTTGGGTTAATGGGTAACGGCCATGGAGACCCCAGTCCTTTTACCCTTAAAAAGATATTTCTACATGAGAATC
This sequence comes from Diceros bicornis minor, assembly GCF_020826845.1. Classification (NCBI taxonomy): domain Eukaryota; kingdom Metazoa; phylum Chordata; class Mammalia; order Perissodactyla; family Rhinocerotidae; genus Diceros; species Diceros bicornis. The sequence goes on along the minus strand of NW_026690919.1, from coordinate 726,008 downwards.
AAAGGTAACCTGTTGCATGAATTCCTTTGAACAATATGAAACCTAAATTTTTATTTTGAAAATTAAAAACCAGCCGTTGAAACATTCAAATAAAAAAGTAAATTCCGTGCTGTAAAAGACAGCTGTTTCTGAATAGGTCTGAAGACTGACAGCTGCAGGCAACTGCACCAGGTGTCGGTACATGGGGAATCCTGGGGAATTGATGAGGTTAGGAGCTCCCTGTCCACAGAAACAGCCTGTCCCGACCGGGCACCTGGAACAGACCAAGGGCGCTTTATTCTTGAATCTTCTTCCAGGGAAAATGTGCTGAGTTCACTCCATTGATCTACAAAGGCACGTGAGGTCGTTTGTCAAATGTGAAATCTCATATTTACAGAAGTCTAGAGAAATCGTTTCTTACCCAGTGTTTACTTCTGTTTGTCAGATTAAATAAAGTATAAGAAACAATAATCATCGTCACCGCCCCTCATTTCCATCTTTTGTTTCCAGACGTTTGTTCTTTGTCTTCTGAAAAAGTCTGTCTTTAAGAGTTTAGAGTTGGAAGGACACTTGAGGTAGTGATCTCTGAAACGTTCTTGATTAAGGCACCAGAAACAAAGTTCCCACACTCTTTACGGGACACCACTGGCTTTCAAGCTCTCTGCTGCACCCTGAGTAACCGAACAGAGTCTGGGACCTTCCAGGGAGAAAAGAGGAAGCTGAGAGCATGGTTTCTTCTACCACACCCCCACATGTCAGATTTACATATTAAATTTCCTGCAAAAGTGCATTTTAAAAATTAATTCCACTGGAGGGAGCCCACCATCCTGCACAACCCACCTTCTCAAATCCAAACTCTTGACATCCTAAATTTTAATCTCCTATGTAAATGCTAGGTCCCCATGGTTAGGACCCCCAATCACAGTGCAGTGTAAAGGGATCTTACCGTAGCGATTATTTATCAGTGCACCCATCTGTACTGAATCATCATGGACTCCTCGGTGTGAATTGAGATACTCTATGGTATGCAATGGCAGGTGTGCTTTTCACAATTGGGACTCTCCCTAAGGTGATCTCTCGTCTCCTGAAAGAACGAATCTAAAAGGTCTGCAGGTATCGTATCCGAGGAAGGAGGGGGAATGGGCCACCAGGCGTGATGTCTGCAGTAACATCTGTGTCGGATGCTCTGACCGGTCAGTCAACAGCGTTCCCTGCAAGGCCGTGCTGGCGGCATCATGCAGCACACTACAGCTGCAGATGCATTTTCTCTCCAGATCGACTATCAACTGGCAGACGCTGAATAGACCAGTTTTATCATTTCCCAGAGAAAGGCTCCTAAGTGGCTTCAATGATTCAGTCTGCCCTTTGTACCTCCTGCATGTGAAGGCAGACAATGTCCTGCTGGCTCAGATATAAATTTGTCCTCAGCTCTAAGGTGACATAAGTTTCTGAAAACTGAAACTGCAAAGATGTCCTTTGTCATCTGAGACCCTGTCTTCTTTCCGCCTGGAGTGCTAGCTGTGAGAGACGTGGGTCTGCCTCGGGTCTGCTTCCTGAGACTAAGCGTGTCTCACCCTCACATGCTTCTTTCCTGGCTCCACGTGGCCTGTGCTTTCTGCTGCTGGACTCATAAGATCATCAAGCTCTGCTTGATTTCACCTTTGTCTTTTAAAAGCATTTAAAAACAAAAAGGTAACAAGGTTCTTGTTTCTAGACTTGGTCTGGGCTGAGTTGAACGTTCTCTGAGGCAATGTTGACCACTTGAACAGCAGGCAGGGGACTCTCCCCTGGAGAAAACAGGGCAGCGCATCACTGCTCTGCTGAAGGATGAGGGTCCGTGAGTTTCTTAAATACATCCGCCTTGTCCATGGGCCACCTCATTTAGACCTCACTCATCAAACCCCGAAAGCCCTTCAAACCCTGAGTTCTCACCTCTTGCATAGCTCTCTTGACAACATAAACAGATGCTGAGGTGTCCGAGGCCTCAACAATCATGACCTAGATTCTGCACATGCATGTCAGAAAAGAAAGATGGTGTCCTGGCAGACGAGATCCTAAAGGGGAGAGTTATCAGGGCTATGCTCCCTGCAATCTGTAGGATATCAAAAGCAATTGGAATAATGTTTCCTTTTCTAGTTCCACGCCTTATAAAATATCATCTTTAAGAAGTCCTGGATGCCATAGGCCATCAGTCCCACGATGCTCAGTCTCCCATAGTTTACCATCTCAGATGTTAGGATGATTTGGCAAACCCGGCATCCTATGGTGCTTGTCCAGGGACAGTTGTGAGAGGTGTCACCTCCACTGCATGGAGAAAATTGGGGGTCATCTCTGCAGGTGTGGCTGACCAAGGGCGACCTCTGGGTGTTTCAAGCAACAAACATGGAAAGGCCCATCTGAGAAAGGCATGTGGTCCCCCACCATTGCTTAAATGTACTCCATTCATGTCTGGGAGCTCAAGGAAGCCACAGCATCAAAACTTGCCGAGCGGTGTCAGCGGCTGGGAAAACACCGTGGCCGTGATTAGAGTCTCTTCTACGAAATGCTTTCACAGGCACTGTAGCCACAGTGGGCAGCCATGGTTAAGTGGAAAACATGGGCATTTGTGGCTCAGTCAAGCATGGTTGGAACAACTGTGCTCTGAATGTGAATATGTTTTATGATGCCTTCACCAGCTCACTTACACTGTCCTCTTCATGCTTTCCAAATAACGATGTATCATACTAGTCTTTGTCTAAATATATGGATTTACGTGGGTATAAGTAGAGATATTTCAATAAACACATTGAGGAACACTTTCAATATGTATAAAACATCTAAGTCATAAAAGGGTATTTTTTTAGTTTAATCGGCAGTGCATTTTCATAAATAATGGCGAGTCTTTGAACTGACGGCAAGTCAGTGAAACAGAGAGTCATTGAAATCCAGCACTGAAATGGGACCATCTAGTGCGATGGACACCCAGTCTCAGTCACTGGATGTCAGGCTTCGAGGCCCCACGTGGTGCGTCAGGTCCTGCGTCCCAGTTAGCATCTCTCACGGCAGCCTGGAACGACCCACAATCCAAATGAAACTCCCCGTTTGCTGGCACACCTTTGAGCCGGGTGTCATAAGCACCTCCTTCAATGAGATTGCCTCCTTCAACCCTCTTCTGTATAAAATCTCATGATCTCAGGAAGGTTTAAGCACGCCGAGCCTCATTTTCCCACCTATAAATTCACATAGCCATGCTGTCTTCACACTGTGCTTCTGTGGTGGTGTTGACACAAACTCAGGCCGACGTGCAGCAGGGACGCACGGGCTCCCATCTTGCCATCTACACACCAGGCTTCCCCAAGTCTCCTTGGATGGTTCCAGGCTCCCAGAGGCACCGACACGGCACATGGATTTGTGTATTGTTGTTGTTATTTTAATCAAAGTCCAGTCCACCAGAAAGCTGTAGATATTTCTACAGGAATGTCTGGAGTCTGGTTAATTCAGAGGTTCAAGGATTCTGTTTAGCGTTGTTTAATGCTGGTAAAATAAGTAAATATGCACCCAGCACTGACACGCTTTTCTGCAGATGAGTGTCAGCAGCTCAGGGGTCGGATGTGGTCACCTGCGGAGCAGCCGCCCAGCGTGTCCAGCCTTCATCCAACCTTCTCCCTTGATTGGGAGGAAACCCATCCCGTGCTTTCTCAATCCTTCAGACCTTCTCTACAATATGCATCTACGTCCTCTGTCCCAGCACCTCGCGGGTGGAAAGCACATGCTTCTTACAACAGCCGCCTAACTGAGCTCCCTGCTCTCAGCACTGGCTCCATCAATCTCTCCTTGATCCTTCTGACAAACTGGTTTTCTGACCGCCCAGCTAAGGGCTTTCCTGGGGCTCCCCCGACCCTTGAGGGGCTCGCTTTCCTCACCAGCTTCACGCCCTGCTGTCCTGCTGTCTCCCCTCCCCCAGGACGCCCCCACTTCTTCACATTCCCCTATCTCCACCCTCTTCTGTCTTCTCCTAAATTCTTCTCATCTCCCGGTCCTTGTGTGGGTGAGGCTGGCTCTGTGGGCTCCTCCTGCTACCTCCCGGCCTGCAGTGGAGGCCTGCCCTCCCCCCGCCTGGGCCTGCTGCCCATGCCTCCCGGCAGGTCTGTCTCCCCTGCCAGCCCCTGTGAGGACCTGCGCCTGCGTCAGTTCAGTGTTTTCATCCAGATGCCACACAGCACCCGGCATGTTGTGCGTGCTCCAGAAACACATATTCACTCCCCAAAACCGATGAGATTGCACACTAACGCCCAGCCCCTGCAAGGACAGGCCTTAGCTTCTCCCTGTGCACGTCCTTCCAGGAGGAGGCCTCCTCTCCTCTTCTCTGGGGCCACCTGTTCGCTGAGCCTTGGAGTTCTGACTGCCATATCAGTGCTCACCCCTCTCTTCCTCCTGCCGCCTCCTGTCACACAGCCGGCACACATCTGGTGGGGCCTGGGCGTGACCTGGAAGCCTTTCTTCCCGTACATCAGGGCAGCAGTCACTAAGGCCTCGCCGTGCATCCCTTATTCCATCCTGCCCTTGACCTCTGCGCTCACCATTCCGTGGAGAGTGAGATCTCCGAGGAAGCCCCTAACGTTCTGACCCTATCAGGCCTCTGGGAAACGTGTGGCCCCACAGGGACCCTCCTTGCTCGGCTTCATGGTTCACCACCCCTTCCTGACTCTGCTCTCCCCTCTCCAGCTCTCTCTTCTCATCTCTGAAACCGGCCCTCCTCTTGATGAGAATTGAGCACCTTCCAGCACTCTCAGGCCGGCCGACTTCTCCTCAGAACACCTGACAGGCCCAACCCCCTCACCCTGCCTGTGTCAGTGGCGACAGTGTCGTGCCCACTCTGGCTGTGCCATGATCATGGACTCTGTTCTTAGGCTGTGTGTGTGTGAGAGACACGCCTTGGCGCATGTGTGTTGAGCACCATCACTGAACTTGTGTCATGTCTAAAATCAAGCTCCCCGTGCGTCTTCCCAGCCCTCAGAGAAGCCCAGCACGCATCTGTCCTCACCGTCCATGGAACACTCTTCTTCCTGGCCGGAAACCACTGCACATCTTCACCTCTCCTCCTCAGGATCTCTGCCTAATTGGTCCCATAAACCTTCCAGTTTGTTCTTGGAAATGACTCTGGGTCTGCTTCTTTCACCTCCAGTGGCCTTTCCACCACTGTGACACCACGACCTTGGTTCAGACTCAACATTCTCACCACTCGTGCCGCACGCTCTGACAGGTGACTTCCTGTCAGCAGTGTTCTCGTCCTGCGACTTCCCGTGGACGGACGTGGATTTCTATGCACTGCAGTCGGCAGAGTCTTCTGACCGAACAGAGTCTGCCACCTGCCCGGGTCACAAGCTCTCGGTGTCAGTCACCACGCGCTCCTCCATGCCTGCCTCCACGGGGCCTCCCCTCTGAACTGCCCTTCCTTCTGTAATCTTGCAATGACTGACTGTCAGATACTCCACGTGAATACACGGGGACGTCACTGGTGTTTCTTTCAACACCCAGCACGAGAGGCTCAATCCTCGATGAATGAAATGTTCCCCACTCCTGTGTCATGGACCCTTAGAGTCTAACATACTCCAGAGGAAGAGTGTGCTCTCAGTCCTCCCCAACACTCTAGTCCTTGTGACATCATGGGAACAGCAGGGTTAAAATGTTTTCCTGGAAAGAAAAGAGCCATATGTAAATAGTTCTTGCCTAAAAGCAGATCTTTCTCCTTGAATGATCACGTTCAACAAATCGGGCAGTAGGAGGCCCTATCGTGTCTTGCAAAAAACATTAAAACATTGTTTTACGGCAGTGAATAAGAATTCATTTAACTGGTTCTTGAGATTTCAAATAAAGGTCTAATTAACATCGAGAATTTCATTTTACTTTACACTAAAATGAGCAATCATTGGTTTTTAGGGTTTTTTTTTTTGAATTTGACACAGATTTACTCTCACCATGTCTGAGTATATTGAAGAGGTGTTGGGGAGAAAGAGTAAGGATAATGGGCACATGCCTGATCTTTATTCCACTGAACAGGCATCCCCAGGCATCAGCTGCTTGTGAGGCAGCAGGGGGTGTGTTAAATCTGAGGCTGCATGTGTCTGTTCACAGGGCCCTCGCTGCACTGGGATGAAGTACATGAAACGGACTCTAGGAGAAGAGGAAACGTCTTGGACTTTTATAAACCTTAGAACACGTCTGTTTTGCTCCAAGGCATCTGAACATCTGGGCAGCCGTTTCTCAATGGATTAGTCTGGACAATGTCTTTCAAACACCCTGAGTGGCAGAGTTCTGCCTGAGGGGCAGACGGCAGCTGAAGGGCAGGTGCTCCACACACCCGTCACTCGAGCTAGGGGTATGTGAGAAAATGCATCCCCTTTCATGTGTGGATAAATAGTTCCATTCCTTTGATTTCTTTTGTACTCTCTGGGGCCTACGGCATTGTGATAGCGTGAACATTCAACTCTCGCTGACCAAGTCTCAAGATGATGTGCTCACTCCTGATCGTCATTTCGCCAAGCTCCACTCTGTTGCTAATGATCTCAGAGAGTTTTCTGAAGATGAACTGCATTTTCCTTCAGTGTAAGATTATGCAGTATAAATACAAAGACACAGACCATGCAGCATCAGAGTCTGCAAAAGTGTATGTGAAATGTGCTGGTTGAGATATTGAAAGTGCAGCTGAGAGATGAGAAACAGGAAAAGACACAGCTGTGGAGTGTGGGTGTCCATGTGGGTCAAGTATGTGAGTAAGAGAGTTGAGGTGGAAGACAACAGGGACTGATGTGGAATTAGTCACTATGGAAACTCATGACCTGTCTTAAGAGGCAGCCTCTACTTGCTTCCAGCCAGTTGGTCATTGTCACTATGGGACAAGAGTGTAAAATCTTCTGATTTCTAATAGGAGCATGAAATGTGTATTTTACATAAAAGACCTGATTTCCAAAACCTTATTTAGACAAAACAACCTATGATTCACCAAAGATGGCCCCCAGTGTGCCAGTTTGCAATTTCTTGTCTAGAGCACTTGTTTTTAAACATTTTTCAAAGGCAGAGTCTACTTTTCAAATGGAGTCATGCGTGAAACTCTAAAATAAAAACTGACAGAAATACTTTTCCATTGCTATAAAATTATTTTGTTTGTTTAACTTTCTCATATTTATTTGCTATAATTTAGAAAATGGTGGCTCTGTTTTGATAGACATTTAAAAGTTGAAATTCTGGAGAATAGATTGCTGTGGCTGTTTTACATAGCCTCAGGATCCAAGTTATCGCTATATTTTGTTTTGGTGACACTATAACAAAAAAGTTCTGATTTACACAGAATCAGAAATATAGTTGCAAATAGTGATTTTTAAAGCATGCCTTACAATCCTGGGATACGTCCAAATTAAACTAGATCTGGGGCTTTAAAGAGGGGTCATAGGAAATCCTCACTTCCAAGATAAATTGCATAGCAAAACGTAACCACTTCTTCTCTCCTTACCACAAAAATAAAAGTCAGCCAAGTAGAACCCAAAACTCACCATAAGCACCAAAACTATCTATATCCCAACCCTGTCATGACTCATGGTTTACGGCAGAAAGAACATGCATCTAGCTAACACAACTCTCTCTGGAAGTGAATAAGTCACCGTTACTGGGTATTCCCACTGAGCTACCTTCCTGGAGAAGATGTGCACAGACCTGGGTTCTTAGTAAATGAAGCTGCAGAGGTCTGATCTTCATAGTGAATGACATATTCACAGGTATACAGGGATGAAAGGAAATTTTCATTTAGGTTGTGAACAAAACTGAGGTCATTTGCTCAGAAGCAAAATAACGTGCTAGCATATCACGAGGAGCTGGTTTTTTAAAAAAAAGGAAAAGAAAATGAAGATTTGGGCAGAGGGCGTGTCTGGATACTCAACAGTGATTCCACTAAGCCTCACTACTTCTCAGCTGGAGACGACTGTCAGTTACCGACCGCAATGGGAGTGTGAAGAGCGTATTGTTTGAGGGAGTTTGGCTCGTGATAGTCATGAAGAAGTGTCAAAAATCTCTATGCTTTTATGTATTTGGCCCATGACACAGATTTGAAAATAAAAAAAAATAAAATAGGCTAACCATTTTCATTTGTAGTCACATGTCGCTGTTTAAAGAAATGGCTACATGCTCTTCTTTAATCCAACAGAATGAGACCCATCAACAGTCCATTATTCCAGAGGAAAACCAAAGAATAAACTACCATCCATGTCGATATGGATCCAGTCTTGGGATATGACCCTGAAGAAGACAGTCAAGATTGGGCTGGATTTTAGCCATACCCTGTGGAAAGTGTGGGGAGTGGTTGAGAGCATTATGAGTGACCCATCCAAAGGGAGGAAAGTAGGTGCTCCACAGGGGCATGGTTTTTTAATTTGCATTTGGGTCCCACAGCCAGCAGGATGGCTTTCCTGCTGGGTGGACTCCTAGCTCTTCTCACCTATTGGGAGGACACTTGGGAAGAGTCAGCGGTAGAGCTGACATTGGCTGGTGATGGTCAATTGCCTCCTTGACGACCAGATGCTAGAATCAGCCAAGCGTTTTTTGAGGCCCCTTTTTCAAATCATGATAGAGACTGCTTTGTTCTGGGCAGGGGCAAATGTTTCCAGTCAGATTGAAGTCGTTTCAGGTTTATTTCAACTGCAAAGAGTATAGTTGGGGAAAGCTGACAAAGACGCCCCTGCACACCGGCCAACGTCAATACTTGATATGATACAATGTTTGAAAGAAAGAGGAAACTCGTCCTCTTAGGGTCTCCTGGTGAGGCTTCCTCGGAGGCAACAGTAAATTGATGGAGATGTTCTAGCCCTGCCCCTTCTGCTGTCTCCACCCAAATTCTCAAGGCTCCTCCTGCACAGCGCAGGCCCCTAACAAGGAAATGAGGTTGGGATTCCTGGGACTCTCGTGGTCAAGGCCGATGGCTATGTGGGACTGCTCACCTGAGACATCCACTCACTCTGTCCCTGTCAGTCTGGGTACCAGGTTTGCCTGTTGGTAAGAGCAGATCCTGGAAGCTGCTGGTCTCGCTTCCTCTCTTGTCCCAACAGCCATACCTGACACATGGTTACAATGGCGAGACAGAGCGAGAGAGAGGTGGTAAACCTAATCGTTATTCTGCGGGCTATGGATCCAGCAAACGTCTGGTGAAACGAGAAGAACTGAGGGACAAATAACAGTTTGTGACATAATGGTATCTTTTATTTGAATTCATATTGTAGTTTTTTATTTCCGTAAATATAGAAGTTTCTTCCTAAACTTTTTTCTTTTCTGTTTTTTCCCTATAACATTATTCGTCATTTAATCAGTAAACAACATAAACTTCTACATTCTTTACAAGGAAGAGATTATCTGGGTCACGACTTTGCGATGAGCCTGGCTTCCACTTTATTCCCTAGTTCTAGTATCTGAAATCTTCCATTTCTGTGACCACATTTTCTATTTTTTCGTCTCCTGCCTCGGTAACCTATTTAATCTCTGGTGCCCTGAGAACGATGATCAGCTGTGCTCTCATCAGCACAGAGGTTCCTTTTGTTAACATGTTGTTAAACTTACTACTTCTGTTTGCCAGCATGTTATAGCCTCATAAGGATGTTTCCACCATAGTCCTTCTGCCTTTCTACTCTTCCTCTTTTCCTTTCTTTCTCTTTCTGTCTCTTCGTTCAACATTTTTCTCCTTTCTTTTCTGCATTTTCTCTCTACTCTTTCTCATACTCTCTTAAAACTCTCTTCTACATTCTCTTCCTCAATTCATTCCATTTTTTTCTCCTTCCCTGTAATTTTAAGACAACATTGTAGTTAAAGTGTGAAGAACTTCATTTAGGGGCCAGTCCCCTGGCTTAGCGGTTAAGTTTCCGTGCTCCGCTACTGGCCGCCTGGGTTCGGATCCTAGGCGTGCACCAACGCACCGCTTGTCCGGCCATGGTGAGGCAGCGTCCCACATACAGCAACTAGAGGGATATGCAACTATGACGTATAACTATCTACTGGGGCTTTGGGGAGAAAAGGTGGGGGAAAAAAAAGGAGGAGGATTGGCAATAGATGTTATCTCAGGGCCAGTCTTGCTCAGCAAATAGAGGAGGATTGGCATGGATGTTAGCTCAGGGCTGATCTTCCTCACACACACACACACAAAAGAACTTCATTTATAACAGCCTGCCTGACGTCTCCCAGGAGCTCTCACATCATCTATCAATCAACTGCCTGTGGATACAGATGTTCAGGCAACCAACTTTCCCTCTCCAATCTTCGACCCTTCCTTCCTCATGTTGGGCCCTCGGAGATCACAGCAGCTGGTATTAATGCCTCAGGGAAGAATACTTCCATTATGATCAGTCTAGCAACTCTACTCACAAAGGGACATTTAAGGATATTGTTAGACATAGCATGACCTACCTAGAAAACCTCTGTGTCACTTCATATCACTGTTGAATCAGTGACAAGGTCATGCTTTCAGAGTTTCCAGTTTCCATCTTGAATTCTTTTTCAATTAGAGGAACAAAACTAGCCCATTGCTATTTTCCTAGCCTCCCATATATGCTACATACTTCCTCAAACATTACTGATAATAGTTGTGAAATCATATTTTTAATTTCAATAAGTATTCTCAAACATGATTAGTGGCTCTGCAGATTTAACTCTCTTTAAACAACTATTTATGGCATATCTCTCCATTTATTTAGGTCTGTTTCAATTTCTCTCAACAAAGATTTTTAGTCTTCAGTTTATAAAACTGCATATTTTTTTGCTAGATTTTTACTAGGTACTTGAATTATATAGTGCCATGGTAATGTTTTGTTACAGTATATAGAAATGCAATTAATTTCTGCAAAGTGGCCTTGTATTCTGCAACTTTGCTAAGTTCACTTACTAGTTCAATGTTTCTGTAGGATCCCGTGGGTTTAGGATGTATACCACACCATTAAATGTGATATTTTCTGTACAATATTTTCTAAATGCACTTTTTGAGATAGAGGAAATTCACTTCTATTTCTTGTTTGCTGAGGGTTTTTACTATGAATGGACATTAAATTTTGTCAAATGCTTTGTCTTCGTCTATTAAGATGATCATATGATGTTTTTCCTCAATTATGGGAAAATGTGGCAATTAACATTGCTTGCTTTCCAAATTTTAAACCAACTTAGCCATGTTGTTAATATATTGTTGAATTTGATTTGATAACTTGGTTAAGAATTTTTGCATCTATGTTCGTGAAGAATATTGGTCTTTTTTCTTTAGCTATCTTTCTTAGCTTTTGATATCAGGGATATGCTGGCTTCATAAAACAAATTGCATCCTGTTCTCTTCTCCTCTATTTTTCAAAAGAGTTTATGTTAAAATGGTGTTATTTCCCTCGTATATGTTTGACAGATTTCACTTAGTGGAGTCATCCAAACCTGGAGTTATATTCATGGAAAGGTTTTTGATTAAACATACAATATCTTTAGTAGATATGGCCTAATTAAATTGTATGCTTTTATGTCAATCTTGAAAACGCAGGTCTTTCAAGAAATGTATTCCTTTCCCTTAAGTTGTCAAATTTATGCTAACAAGTTCTTCACAATATCCGATTATTAACCTTTTATTTTCTGTAGTAATGCCTCCTCTTCTGTTACTGATATTAGTAGTTTGCAATTTCTCTTTTGTCTTGGCCAGTTTTACTAGGAGTTTATTAATTTTTCATACTTTTTGATTTTCCTATTATTTATACATTTTCTATTCTATTGAGTTATTCTCTTTATTTTATAATTTGCTTTCTTTTAAATATTCTGAATTTAATTTGTTCTTTTTTTTCCTAGCTTCTTAAGTTGAAGCAAAAATCAATGATATTACAACTTTCTTTTTCCCTAATATAATTATTTAAACCTATAAATTTCCCTCTATGTACTGCATTTGGTACATCCCACAAATTTCAATATCCTATGTTTTCATTACATTTTAATTAAAAATATATTCTAATATCTATTTTATTTTCTTCCTTGCCCATTTTTATTCTGAATAATTTTGTTTAATTTCTAAATATTTGAGAAATTTTGAGATATCTTATTTTTATTATTTCCTAATTTAATTCTGTTGTAGACAATTTTTTTTCTTAATTGTTTCAGTCTTTCAAATTTACTGAGATTTATTTTATGGTTAAAAATATAATTTATCCTTGTAAATTTTCATGTGCACCTGGAAGAAATATATTTTCCGCATTCGAGTCTAGTGTTCTAGAAATATAAGTAGTTTAAGTTGGTTCATGCTGTTGTTCCAACCTTTTATATATTTTCTAATATTTGAATTTATTTAAAATAGTGTTCATTTCCTGATATAAATTGGACTTAAGTCTCATACTATGTAATTTTCTTTATTTTGTCAGTAAATTATTGTTATGTATGATAAAAAAATAGAAGCATACTATAAGTTGAACAGATGCCTTCTCTATATTATTTATCATTTATTACCACAATAGTAATATTTAAAGGACTTCACTTCTGCAAATGTCATATTTCTTATCTGCCTCATCATTTTCACATTTTCTACTTGATCAGTGCATAAACACGCTTTACTGTCCCCCATTTTAAAGAAAGCAAACAAACAAACAAAAAAACTTCCCAACCCTTGTCCCCTCCAACAAGAACCCGAATTTTCTTCTCTCCTTCTCAGCACTCTTCCTTCAAGGAAAGGACTAAACTTGCCATGTCCCATTCTCATCTTCCATTCTCCTTTCAATTCATTCCAATTTACTTTCTTTCCAATAACCCACTAAAGAGCCATTATGAAGGCCATGTATTTTTTTTTTCATCTTTTTAATACAACTTTTAATAATCTGATTGATTGTGAAATGCAGTGTTCAATTCTACAAATAGTATAAGAAATAGCAAGATACATGAGACTGTTATACATAAAAAGTTTTCTTACAAAACATATGCAAACAGCTTTGAAAAAAAGACTGAAGGCATCATCCTTGATAATTTTCTTCTATATTAAAAAAATCTCATAACTAATGTTATTTTTAATTTTTCTTTTAAAAAATTAGATTTAGGTACAATTTGCTGATGTCTTTTCTATATACTTCTTTTACATGAACTTTTACTAGTATTTGATAATTTTGACCACTTGAAACATCTCTTCCTCTATGTTTTCAATATGCCACACTCTCCTAGTTTTTAACCTTCTCTTCTTAACTTCTAAATTTTTAGAATATAAAGTCTTGTCCTAGTTCCTTTTCGTTTTTACTAATTGATCCCAACTATTTCCATGGCTCTATATATCATCTCTATGCTTATAATTTTGGATTTGTATCTCCAGCCTGGCCTTTTCTCCTGAGCTTTAAAATGGAGTATCCAACTGCCTATTCCAAGAGTCCGTGTGTATCATAAGGGACAGCTCAACTTTAGCTAGGCCCAAACCAAAAATGTGATTCAACCTTTCTTAACACCTCATTCTTAAATCTACTCACTGTTCTTTCAAGCTTTCCTCACCTCAGTTACTTGGGACAAAAATTTGGAGCTCAATTTATTCCTTTTTTTCCTCATTTTCCTGCCGTCTGGTAGCCATACTGTCTTTCAAAATTACCAGTCTGATCATGTTACTCTCTGCTGAAAATTTTTTAGTGATTTCCCATTTCATGTGAGGTATAAACCATGTGTACCCTGGTCTCTAATGCTCTATGTGATGTGCTCTCCTTCTGCTCAGATTTCACCCCCTCCTCTCTTCCTCTTTATTCTCCAGGCTCCAGATGCACAGCCGTTCTTTATGTCCCCCAAATACTCTAAATGCAATCTCATCTCAGCACATTTGCAGGAGTTAATCTCTCTTCTTGGGATGATCTGCCTTCAGATCTTCTTAGAGCTGCCTCTTCATTGTTCGATTGTTTACACCAAAGTTACCTTCTCAGAGTCCCAGACTCACCCCATACCCCACCCTGGCTCTCTTCCACATCCCCTTTATTTATTTCCTTCATGGTACCTGAGTACCTGGCTTTACTGTCCATCTTCTTCCACTACAGTAAGTTGTTTCCTACTGATCACTCAGTTTAGATGTGTCTCTGACACTTAGAAAATTCTCAGATGATATTTTATCAATAGAACTTCCGCCTTCACAAAATGGAGAGAAATGAGCATGGCTTTTAGGGTTAGATAGTCTACCCGGAGCTTGACCTTAACTTACTGTGACCTGAGTGAGTGACAGAACCTCTAAGGCTAAGATTCTTCGTCTAATATAAGAATAATAGCATCTACTCAATATGGTCATTCTGAGGTTTAATGAAATAAAATGTGTGTTTCACTAGCAGGTAGTAATTATCCAAAAAAGTTAGCCAGAGAAACTATTTTTGTTGTTCTTAGTAGTATTTACAACACTAGGCTCAATATGGACTTTACTCTTTGTTTTATAAATTCATTTGACTAACACATAAGAGAGTATCTACTAATTTATCAAACATTATTTGGGGACCAAGATGTATGAAGATAAAGGATCTCACAGTCTTCTAAGTAAGACATGGGTAATATGAGTCATATATAAATATTCTACTAATACACACTCTATGATACACATTTGTGCATATATTATATATCTAGCCATATATAGACTATTTAATAGATTACACATACAAAATGTAACTGCAATACTAAATGGCAAGTCCTGTATAAGCACAATAGTAGCACAAGGCGAAAGTGATGTATTTCACTTAATGTCTTCCAGTAGCATAACAAGTGTACTTTTGTCATTGTTTTAGTCATCTCCCTTTTTTTAAGGAATGTATTTAGAATCTGAGCTCGTCAAAAAGATTCTGTAAAAGTGACATCAGCGTCATGGCGGAGCGAGCTTTCCCGTAAACTCTTCCCCTGATAAGATACAACAAAAGGAACAGTCACAGACCAACAACGGAATGCTAGACAGTGAAAAGCAGGATCGGGAAGATCCACACTGCCGCACATCTGAGAGTGGAACGTGCTGGGCCCCTGGAGGAAGTGGGGAGAGGTAAGGAGAACTTTTCTCCCTCCCCATCAGACCAGCGATCCTGGTCTGCTCGGCTCCCAGGGAGGGGGGAGGGGCGGCCCTCTGCAGGGAAACCATAGCTCTTTGGGCTCTCTCAGCCAGTGGCAAACTCCCACACAGAGGACTCAGAATTGCTACAGGGTACCATCAATATCTGAGCACCCCAGAGAGCGGATAACGAGGGGCGAATGAGAAGCCCCCCACGCCAGGGGCCCAGCGGGCAAAAGAGAGAGCACCCCCCTTCCCGCAAACCGGACCCTGCAGCTCAGCCGACCAAACCAGACCAAGTGACCTGTGGATCGAGGATGGCAGTGAACAGCCGGGGCAGAGGACAGGGGCCTCAGATTAAACAGCCCTTTACCCCCACACAGTGGCGGCGGGTGGAAATTACAACCAGAGATTTCCAGGATGAGGAAAAACAAAGCCAACGCAGGAACCGCAATGCAAAGATACATGAAATCCCCAGACCAGAAGGAAAATGACAAGCACCCAGAAACCAATCCTGAAGACAGAGAAATCCATAACCTAAATGACAGAGATTTCAAAATAGCTATCATAAAAACACTCAACAAAATACGAGACAACACAGACAAACAATTCAATGAGATTAGGAGTTTCTTCACAAAAGAGATTGAAATCATAAACAAAAACCAATCAGTGCTGATGGAGATGAAGAACACAATGGAGGAGATAAAGGAGAATCTGGAGTCTTTAAAGAACAGAGCTGACAATATGGAGGAAAGAATTAGCATTTTAGAGGATAGCAATACAGATATGCTCCAGATAGAAGAGGAGAGAGAACTAAGACTAAAAAGAAATGAAGAAAGTCTCCGAGAAATATCTGACTCTATTAGGAAATGTAACATAAGAATTATAGGTATTCCTGAGGGAGAAGAGAGGGAAAGAGGAACAGAGAGCCTATTCAAGGAAATAATAGCTGAGAATTTCCCAAATCTGGGGAAGGAGCAGGAAATACCAGTAAGCGAAGCCAACAGGTCACCTAAACATGTCAACAGGCAAAGGCCCACACTATAACACCTAGTGGTAAGGCTAGCCAGAGTCAATGACAAAGAAACAATATTAAGGGCAGCTAGAGAAAAACAAAAAATAACGTACAAAGGAACTCCCATCAGGGTCTCAGCGGATTTCTCAACAGAAATTTTACAGGCTAGGAGAGACGGGAATGATATAGTCAAAATGCTGAAAGACAAAAACTTTCAGCCAAGAATACTCTATCCAGCAAAAATATCCTTCAAATATGATGAAGAAGTAGTAACTTTCCCAGATAAACATAAACAAAAGCTAAGGTAGTTCATGGCCATGAGACCCCCACTACAAGAAATACTCAAGAAGGCCCTCCGGCCTGAAAAAAAGAAGAGAAAGGGAATACAAAGCTTGGAGCAAGGAGAAAAATAGGTAGATAAACTCAGAAAAATAGTAGATCTTTACCAGAATAGGTTAGCAACCACTTAAATACCAAAATCAATGATCAAAGGAAGTTATTCAACAAAAATAAATTTAACCTCATCACTGAAAATACATAGCCACAACACAAGATAGAATAAGGTATAACAAGAACGACTTAGAAGGGGAAGAGGAAAGTGATTGAATTGACTTAGTATAAGGAAATAGAAGGCCATCAGATAATGGACTATCTCATACACAACATTTTTTACACAAACCTCAAGGTAACCACTAAACAATAATCAAAACAAAATCACATATGATAATCAAAGAGAAAACTAGAAGAGACATGAGACAGAACAACCAAACTGAATTGGCAGTCCAAAACAAATGGGACAAGAAACAAAGGAAATGCAAAAGAACCAGAAAATAAGTGACAAAACAGTAACATTAAGCTCTCATATATCAATAATTACCATAATGTAAAGGATTGAACTCTCCAATCAAAAGATACAGAGTGGCAGGATGGATTAAAAAGCAGGACCCAACAATATGCTGCCTCCAGGAAACACATCTCAGCTCTAAAGACAAGCACAGGCTCAGAGTGAAAGAATGGAAGACAATACTCCAAGCTAATGGCAAACAAAAGAAAGCAGGTGTTGCCATACTCATATCAGACAAAGTAGACTTCAAGATAAAACAGGTGAAGAAAGACAAACAGGGAAATATATAATGATAAAAGGGACACCCCACCAAGAAGACATATCACTTTTAAATATATATGCACCCAACATAGGAGCACCAATGTACATAAAGCAACTATTAACAAACCTAAAAGGAGACATTAATAACAACACAATAATAGTAGGGGATCTTAATACCCCACTTACATCAATGGATAGATCATCCAGACAAAAAGTCAATAAAGAAATAGTAGAATTAAATGAAAAACTGGACAAGATGGACCTAGTAGACATACAGAGCACTCCATCCAAGAACAGCTGACTACACATTCTTCTCAAGCGCACATCGAACATTCTCAAGGATAGATCATATGTTGGGAAACAAAGCAAGCCTCAATTAATTTAAGAAGATTGAAATCATAACAAACATCTTTTCAGACCATAATGCTATGAAACTGGAAATGAACCATGAAAAAAAAAACTGGGAAAGTGACAAAAATGTGGAGATTAAACAACATGCTACTGAACAACTAATGGATCATTGATGAAATTAAAGGAGAAATCAAAAACTATCTGGAAACAAACGAAAATGAAAATATGCCATACCAAACCATATGGGATGCAGCAAAAGCAGTCCTGAGAGGGAAACTCATAGCGATACAAGCCCACCTTAACAAACAAGAAAAAGCCCAAATAAGCAACCTTAAATTACACCTAACAGAACTAGAAAAAGAAGCCCAAAGTCAGCAGAATGAGAGAAATACTAAAAATCAGAGCAGAAATAAAGGAAATTGAGACCAAAAAACAGTAGAAAGGATTAATGAAACAAAGAGTTGGTTCTTTGAGAAGATAAACAAAATCGACAAACCCTTAGCCAGGCTTACTGAGAAAAAAGGAGAAAAGGCTCAAGTAAATAAAATTAGAAATGAAAGAGGAGAAATTACAACGGATACCACGGAAATACAGAGGATTATAAGAGAATACTATGAGAAATTATATGCCAACAAATTGGAAAATCTAGAAGAAATGGATAAATTCTTAGACTTATACAATCTCCCAAAACTGAACCAAGAAGAAATGGAGAATCTGAATAGACCAATCACAAGTAAAGAGATTGAAATAGTAATCAAAAACCTCCCAAAAAATAAAAGTCCAGGACCAGATGGCTTCTCCGGTGAAGTTTACCAAACATTCAAGGAAAATTTAATACCCATCCTTCTCAAACTATTCCAAAAAATAGAGGAAGGTGGAACACTTCCTAAATCATTCTATGAGGCCAACATCACCCTGATACCAAAGCCAGACAAAGACAATACAAAGAAAGAAAATTACAGGCCAATATCGCTGATGAACATAGATGCAAAAATCCTCAACAAAATATTGGCAAACCGAATACAGCAATACATTAAAAAGATCATGCACCATGATCAAGTGGGATTTATACCAGGGACGCAGGGATGGTTCAACATCCACAAATCAATCAACGTGATACATCACATCAACAAAACAAAGAATAAAAACCACATGGTCATCTAATAGACGCAGAGAAGGCATTTGACAAGACACAACATCCATTTGTGATAAAAACTCTCAACAAAATGGGAATAGAAGGAAAGTACCTCAACATAATAAAGGCTATTTATGACAAACCCACAGCCAACATCATGGTCAACGGGGAAAGACTGAAAGTCATTCCTCGGAGAACAAGAACGAGGCAGGGCTGCCCACTCTCACCACTCCTGTTCAACATAGTACTGGAGGTTTTGGCCAGAGCAATTAGGCAAGAAAAAGGAATTCAAACAGGTAATGAAGAAGTGAAATTCTTCACTATTTGCAGATGACATGATTTTATATATAGAAAACCCTAAAGAATCCATTGGAAAACTATTAGAAATAATCAACAACTACAGCAAAGTTGCAGGGTACAAAAATCAATCTACAAAAATCAGTTGCATTTCTGTATGCTAATAATGAACCAACAGAAAGAGAGCTCAAAAAGATAATACCATTTACAATTGCATCAAAAAGAATAAAATACTTAGGAATAAATCTTACCAAGGAGATGAATGACCTATACAATGAGAACTACAAGACATTATTGAAAGAAATCGATGATGACATAAAGAAACGGAAAGATATCTCATGCATGTGGATTAGAAGAATAAACATAATTAAAATATCTGTATTACCTAAAGCAATCTACAGATTCAATGCAATCCCAATCAGAATCCCAATGAGATTCTTCACAGAAATAGAAAAAAGAATACTAAAATTTATATGGGGCAACAAAAGACCCCGAATAGCTAAAGAAATCCTAAGAAAAAAGAACAAAGCAGGAGGCATCACAATCCCTGACTTCAAAACATACTACAGAGCAATAGTAATCAAAACAGCATGGTGCTGGTACAAAAACAGACACACAGATCAATGGAACAGAATTGAAAGCCCAGAAATAAAACCACACATATATGGACAGCTAATTTTTGACAAAGGAGCTAAGAACATACAATGGAGAAAGGAAAGTCTCTTCAATAAAAGGTGTTGGGAAAACTGGACAGCCACATGCAAAAGAATGAAAGTGGACCATCTGCTATCGCCATTCAAAAAATTAACTCAAAATGGATCAACGACCTGAAGGTGAGACCCGAAACTATAAAACTCATAGAAGAAAATATAGGCAACACACTATTTGACATTGGTCCTAAAGGAATCTTTTCGGATGACATGCCTACCCAGACTAGGGAAACTAAGGAAAAAATAAACAAGCGGGACTTTATCAGATTAAAGAGCTTCTACAAGACAAACGAAACCAGAATCAAGATGAACAGACAACCCACCAGCTGGGAGAGAATATTTGCAAAACATACATCTGACAAGGGGTTGATCTCCATAATATATAAAGAACTCACACAACTGAACAACAAAAAGGCAAACAACACGATCAAAGAACAGGCAGAGGAAATGAACAGACACTTCTCCAAAGAAGATATACATATGGTCAATAGGCACATGAAAAGATGTTCAACATCATTAATCATCAGGGAAATGCAAATCAAAACAACCCTAAGATATCACCTCACGCCCGTTAGAATGGCTATAATCACCAAGACAAAAAACAACAAATGTTGGAGAGGATGTGGAGCAACAGGAACCCTCATACACAGCTGGTCAGAATGCAAACTGGTGCAGCCTCTATGGAAAACGGTATGCATATTCTTCAAAGAATTAAAAATAGAGATTCCCTATGACCCAGCCATCCCATTACTGGGAATCTATTCAACAAACCTGAAATCACCAATTCAAAGAGGCTTATGCACCCCTATGTTCATTGCAGCATTATTCACCATAGCCAAGAAGTGGAAGCAACCTAAGTGTCCCTCGACTGATGACTGGATCAAGAAGATGTGGTATACTACTCAGCCATAAAAAAAGACAAAATCGTCCCATTTGCAACAACATGGATGGGCCTGGAGAGTATTATGTTAAGTGAAGTAAGCCAGAAGGAGAAAGACAAACACCGTATGATCTCACTCATATGTGGAATATAAACCAACACATGGACAGAGAAAACTGTATTGTGGTTACCAGGGGCTATGGGGGTGGGGGGTGGGCACAAGGGGTGAAGGACAAACAAAAATGTACAACTCATTTCACAGTGTTAAAAACCATTAAAAAAAAAGATTCTGGAAAGCATACATGGCAAACCAAAACCTGTATAAGCCCTTCCTTCTGCATCCTCAGAAAGAAACCCGATTATATAAAATTACAAAGATGTGGCTAAATTAGTCAGATGTCTACTGTAGTAATCAATTTATTAATTTTGATGTACATACTAATTTAAAATAACACCTCATGAAAAATAATATATTTATTATTTAGAGATACCTTTTTTTACTCTTCCATTTCACAAAGTAAGTTTATTCAAACTTGTCACAGGTATTCTTCGAAATCAGTAACACTGTAATCATCAGAGCCACTTTCTTCCAGAGCATATTATCTTCTAAGTTGTTGGATCTGAAGCAATTGTTAAAAGCATGTAAGATGCCATCACTGGAAAATTTATGCCAAGTTGCAAGTACTATTTCCATAACATATAAGTAGCTTGTTTTTATTTTCCTTTTTTCTTTGTACTATATTTTCTTGAAATTCATAATATAACTCTTTCTAAATAGTTTTTTAGAGTGTTCTTTAAATGCATATGTACAACTGTATCCAATATTTGAGACCATAATCCCAGGAATAATTACTAAGTCTATGTTAAGATTCTTTGCATTTTTAAAAACTGATTTCATCAGTGACCTCTCTAAGCTTCCAAAATTAGCATCAGTTGACATCATTTCAGGTAAATATGTCTCTCTCAGACACTAGTTTGTCATCAAAATAATTAAGGAACACTGTAATAAAAATGGCTAATATTCATTGGGTGCTCACTAAATGCTAGACACTGTTCCATAGCCTTACATGCACTAACTCATCTAGTTCTCTCAGTGACCATATGGGGTGCTATTTTTCTCTTTATTTTTATGGATGAGAAAACTGAAGAATGGAGAGGTAAAGTAACTCACTAAGCTCGCACTGCTGGTCCAGACTGCAGCCAGATTCGGCAGGAGCAGCCAAGCTCTGAGTCTTACTCTGAACTACCATCCAACACATCCCCCCGGGTCATGAGGGCACAACACGAAATAGTGTAGAAGGATGCAAACCAAATTACCTGATGGATAACTTAGGGAGGAAACACATTCATCCCCTTATCTTCAAGTGTATATTGTAACTGATCTCATTGATGTAAAACTTCTTCCAGGTCTGTCCATAGGCACATCTGTAAACTTTGACCGTCTACCCTGGTGGCTCTACTGTCCCTCGCAGGCCCCCAGTTCTCTAGGTGTCTACCTTCCTTTGCACATCAGGTCCATACTTCTCTCTGAGAAGGGTTTCCTTCTTGACAGTTCTGCAACGGACTGAACGTTTGTGTCCCACCAAAATTCATATGTTGAATCCTAACTTCCAATGTGCTGGTGTTAGAAAGTGATTAGGCCATGACAGTGGAGCCCTTGTGAATGGGACTAGTGCCCTTCTAGAAAGAGGTCAGAGATACTAGCTTGCTCTCTTTCAGCCACGTGAAGACACAGCAAGAAGATGTTCATCTGCAACATGGAAGTGGGCTCTCACCAGGACCAGACCACGCTGGCACCCTGATGTCCGACTTCCAGCCTGCAGAACTGTGAGAAATAAATGTCTGTTGTTTATAGGCCACCCAGTCTGTGGTATTGTGTCATAGCAGCCCAAACAGACTAGGACGAGTCCCTAGTTCAAATTCTAAATGATGGGAAATAAATGCCCAGTTCTTGTGTCCTTTGCATACTGCTGGTGTTGGAAGCTGGACGGCCTTGAAGGGGCTTCCTTTCTGGTGAGAACCTCAGGGTGATAGTCGAGTCCCCTAGCTAGAAGGGAGACGGGTGGAGCAGTTTCCTTTGGAGGAGGAAGTGGGGGAGCAGGCACCAGCTGTCACACCCAGTACCTTGCCCACTTGCCAGAACCAAGTAAAGCGAGGAAAAGTCCATGTGAAAGTAGTCACACTGCCAAGATGAGGTGTTACAAAAATCTCAAAAGCCAAAAGTGCTTTCAAGGTTTTCTTTGTGCCATTTTAAGGATTGCTCTGAACGACAGATAGCACTCTGCAGGGCATGCTGGTGAATTGCTCTCTTTTTGCTTGTATGCATAGTTCTCAAACCACTGTCTGTGGACTACTTTTGGACTGCGTGTGTCCGAATACATAGACAGCTCCTTAAAAATTCAGATCCTGGGAATTTACCATGAGCAATTTTGCTTCAGCAAGTATAGACTTGGGCCTAAGAGTCTAGATTTTTAAAACCTCCTCTGGGGTAATTCTGACAAGCAATCAGGTTTAGAACCACTGATATGGTGCCAGATATAAGTATACATTATTTCTGTTCAGAACAATGAGTCTAATTCCATTCTCTTTTTCTTCTTGTTCTCTCAACTGCACTGCACTCTCTTTATTGGTAGAACTTGCTTCATACAACAGAGAACCTAACACAGTTGCTCAGCCTACTTCTCATGCTCAACTTTAGCTTTGTGGAACAAAAGCCTCGAGAGGGCTGTATTCAAAACACTCGGGAGAAACGCAAAAACCCAGTCTATGCGCTGGCTTCGCAGAAGACAGAGGGCTCGGCGCACCTTAAACCTCACCTTAAACTTTTTTGATCTTTCATCTTGTTTCAACCTCAAACTAACTCACATGAACTCAGGATTGCATCTCACAATCCATGCTTCTAATTCTAAAACTTAACCAAAAGGAATGAAACACTGGGTTTTCAGATAAAAAAAAAAAAACAGCTTATGACAGGAAGGTGGCCCGGGAAGGTTAGCAAAACTTTAAAGGAACCACCACAGCATTGCTTAAATAAATAAATAGCATTGGCTTTTATGAAAAGAGAGAAAAAGAAATGTTTAACACTTAACAGCTTTTCTCCACCGCAAGGAGAACTCCTACAAGTGATATATGACAACCCTTCTGGAACTCTTTAAACCTCTCCAGCCTCAGTTTAAACTTGAAATATTTCTTTTCCAGTGTATACACGTTGACTTTTGAACCCTTGGGCCCAGCTGACTAATCTGAGCTTCAGAGAATGAAGCAGAAAAGGGGAACCTGAGACTGCCAGGCCTTCAGTGGGGGAGGATTATGGAGGAACCGAGAGGGTTGTGATGGCTACACAGAGTCAAGGGGAGGGATGTTCCAAAGTTTCCTAAGAAGGGAAACCTTGCACTGAAGTGGGAATTCGATTTTACATGATGGCAATGTCTGTGCTGGTTTCACCAATTCTGGTGTCCCTGAGGGATGAACTGGTGTGACACCACAGGACAGAAGTTTCAGTCACTTTCAGGACTTAAGGAAGGTGAAACCTTTCAGCTTAGGCCCCTGTGAGCCAGTCAGGGCCCAAGTCTAGAAAGGCTCGGAGCCTGAATCCATCCAATGTGGTTGCGTTCTGTTCCAGCCAAGCTCCTCTGGACCCCAGCTGGGAAAAGGGGACCTCAGATCTAGTCAGATCTAGTCATCGCAGCTTCCATAGGTCGCCATGAGGCAGGTAATAGCCCAGGCGCCGTCACTGGACCTCATAGTTGCCCTCCTTCTTTCGCTGGCAGACAGTGACTTGTGAGGTGAGGAGAGTGCATCAGAATGGTCCAGTCAGTTGCCCAGTATGGGAGACTCCAGGGGAAGGAGATGCCAAAGCCACAGAGACCCGATGCCTCCTGTGTCTCCTTCTTCCTTTTGTCCATTTAATTTTCACCCTCAGTCCTTCTTTTCCTTCCCTTTTCCCTCTTTTGGCTCTCTCTCCCTCTCTTTCCCCTACATGTTCTAGCTTAATTGAGGTATTAATGACATACTGTAAACTGAATACATTTAAAGTGAACAATTTGATACATTTTGATTATAACTTATTCAACCAACACCACAATCAAGAAAAGAAATGCCCATCCTCCCCAAATTTCCTCATGCTCATTTTAATTCCTCCTTCCCTGCCGTCTGCAAACACATTCTCAGTCCCAGGCAACCAGTGATCCGGTATATGTCCCTATAGATTTTCCTGTATTTTCCAAGAACTTTTATAAATGGGATCATATACTATGTACTCATTTTTTACTGGCTTCTTTCACTCAGCATTATTATTCTGAGATTTATGCTTGTCATTGCATGTACTATGAATTCATTCCTATCCCCAACCCTTCCATGGCAGCACTGTGCACACACCCGAGCGCTTCCCAGGTTGGCGTGAGAGCCAATAGTACTGCTGCATCCCCAAAAGTAGGAATGCGCCTTGGTGCAACTCTGGGAGGTGTTGGCAGCAGCCCTGGACCCGCACATGAATGCTTTCCTGGATGGCTGGAAAGCCCACCATGCCACTGGAGTCCCAATGATCGGCCAATGCTCAGACCCGTGAAGAAGCCCCACCCACCAAGCACAGAGGCTGCCATGAGCATGAGAAAAGGCAGCAGCAGATACGCGCACATGCAGATGCTTTCCCAGATGCACACACACCCATAGTAGTGCTGCGCTCTCACAAGTGGGTACGTGCCTCCGTGTGGCGGGAGCTCTGAGCCCAGTGTGAATGCTTTCTCAGCGGGTGGGAACACCCACTGTACCCACACAACTTCCAGCATATGGGGGGGATCAGAAACACAGCTCATGCTTCCCCCACAGCAGTAGCAGGTGGAATCTGTGAGCTGATACTACCACAAATACAGAGGCAAAAGATTAGTTCATCAAACAACATAAGAAACTACAGTAAAAATTCAGAGCAGAAGGAAATGACAAGTCTCCAGAAACCAACCTTGAAGTCACAGAAATTTACAATCTAAATGACAGAGAATTCAAAATAACTGTCATAAAGAAACTCACCAAGTTTCAGGAATATTCAGACAGTTCGATGAACTCAGAAATAAAATTAATGAGGAAAAGGAATACTTCATCAAAGAGACTAAAACTATTAAAAAAAACAGTAATTCTGGATATGAAGAACATAATTAGTGAGATAAAAAAGAATCTAGAATCCTTAAAAAATAGATCTGATATTATGGATGAAAGAATTAGTGATTTAGAGGACAGAAATATAGAAATGCTTGCAGTGGACGAGGAGAGAGAAGTCAGATTTTTAAAAAATGAAGGAATTCTTGGAGAAATATATGACTCAATTATAAAAGCAACATAAGAATTATACTTATTCTGGAGGGAGAAAAGAGGGAGAAAGGAGCAGAGAGCTTGTTCAAAGAAATAATAGCTGAGAACTTCCCAAACCTGGGGAAGAACCAGACTTACAAATACATGAAGCCAACAGAATGCCTAATTACATCAATGCTAAAAGACCTTCTCCAAGGCATATAATAGTAAAATCGGCAAAAGCCAATGACAAAGAAAAAATATGAAGGGAAGCAAGACAGAAGAAAATTACCTACAAAGGAACCCCTATCAGGCTTTCAGCATATTTCTTGGCAGAAACTTTACAGGCAAGGAAAGAATGGAATGATATATTAAAAATACTGAAAGACAAAAACTTTCAGTCTAGAATACTCTATCCAGTGAAACGATCCTTATGATACAATGGAGAAATAAAAGTTTTCCCAGATAAACAAAGTCTGAGGGAGTTCATTGCCATTAGATCTCCCCTACAAGCAATGATGAAGAATGCCCTCATACCTGAAACAAAAAGAAGGCAAATGTCTACAAAGCTTTGAGCAAAGAGATAAATAGACAGACAAAATCAGAAAGGTACAGCTCTGTTTCACAACAGGGTAGCAAATACTTAATTATAACTTAAAAGAAGAAGGGAAGGAAAACATCAAAAGTAACTATAAACACTTCAGCTTAGTCACAAATGCACAACACAAAAATGAATAACTTGTGACAACAATAACTCAGAAAGAGAAGAGGAAGGGGATGGAACCTGCTTAGATTAATGGAGATAAGAGGTTATCAGAAGATGGACTATCTCATCTATGAGATCTTCATACAAACCTCACAGTAACCACCAAACAAAAAATCAGAGCAGAGCCATAGATCATAAAAAAAGAGAAAACCTCCACAGAAAACCCCCAAAATGAAATGGTAGTCAGAAACAGAAGGGAAGAGAAACAATGGAAATATAGATTAGGTGGGATTAAGTCCTCATGTATCAATAATCAGTCTAAATGTAAATCGACTGAATTCTCCAAACAGACACAGAGTGGTGGGGTGGATTAGAAAAGAAGACCCAACAATATGCTGCCACCAGGAAACACAAATCAGCTCTAAAAACAAACAGGCTCAGAATGAAGGGATGGGAGACAATACTCCAAGCAAATGGCAAATAAAAGAAAGTATGTGTTGCCATACTTATATCAGACAAAGCCGACTTCAAGATAAAAAAGACTATGAGATACAAAGAGGGGGGATATATAATGATAAAGGGGACTTTCCACCAAGAGGACATAACACTTATAAAGATATATGCACCTAACACAGCAGCACAAAAGAATATAAAGCAACTATTAATAGACCTAAAGGGAGAAATTAACAGCAACACAATAATAGCAGGGGACCTGAACAATCCACTTACATCCATGGATAAATCATGCAGAGAAAGACAACAAGTAAATAGTGGAATAAAATGAAACATATGATCAGATGAACTTAATCGATATATATAAAGCATACCCTCCCCAAACAGCAGAATACACATTCTTCTTAAGTGCACATGGAACATTCTCAAAGATAGACCATACGTTGTGAAACAAGGCAAGCCTGAATAAATTTAAGATGGAAATCATATCAAGCTTCTTTTCTGACCACAATGCTATGACACTAGAAATCAACTACAAGAACAAAGATGGGGAAGTCACAAATATGTGGAGACTAAAGAACACACGATTGAAGAACCATTGGATCAATGAACAAATCAAAGGAGAAATCAAAAAATACCTGAAGACAAATGAAAATGAAAAGACAACAAAACAACTCTTATGGGATGCAGCAAAAGCAGTTCTAAGAAGGAAATTCATAGCGATACAAGCGCACCTCAACAAACAAGAAAAATACCAAATAAGTAACCTTAAACTACACCTAATAGAACCAGAAAATGAAGAACAAATGAAGCCCAAAGTCAGCAGAATGAGGGAAATAATAAAAATTAGAGCAGAAATAAATGAAATAGCGACTAAAAAAACAGTAGAAAGGATCAATGAAACAAAGAGCTGGTTCTTTGAGAAGATTGAAACAAAATTGACAGACCCTTAGCCAGACTCACTAAGAAAAAAAGAGAGAAGGCTCAAAGACATAAAATTAGAAATGAAAGAGGAGAAATTACAACAGATACCACAGAAATCAAAAGGACAATCAGAGAATACACTGAACAACTTACATGCCACCAATTTCAATAACCTAAAAGAAATAGATAAATTCTTAGATTCATACAACCTCCCAAAACTGAATCAAGAAGAAATAGAGAAAATGAACAGACCAATCACAAGTAAAGAGATCAAAATGGTCATCAAAAACCTCCCAAAAAACAAAAGTCCAGGACCAGATGGCTTCTCTGGAGAATTCTACCAAATATTCAAACAAGATTTAATACCTATGCTTCTCAAACTATTCCAAACAGTTGAAGAAGATGGAACACTTCCTAATTCATTCTATGAGGCCAACATCACCCTGACAGCAAAAGCAGATAAGGACAGCACAAAGAAGGAATATTACAGGCCAAAATCACTGATGAACACAGATGCAAAAATCCTCAACTAAATATCAGCAAATCGAACACAGCAATATATTAAAGGGATCATATACCATGATCAAGTGGAAATTATACCAGGGATGCCGGGATGGTTCAACATCCACAAATCAATCAATGTGATACACCACATTAAGAAAATGAGGAATAAAAGTCACATGATCCTCTCCACAGATGCAGAGAAAGGATTTGACAAGATCCAACATCCATTTATGATAAAAACTCTCAATAAAATGGGTATAGAAGGAACGTACCTCAACACAGTAAAGACCATATATTACAAACCCACAGCCAACATCATACTTAATGGTGAAAAAATTAAAGCCATTCCTCTGAGAACAGGAAGAAGACAAAGGTGCCCACTCTCGCCACTCGCATTCAACATAGTACTGGAGGTTTTGGCCAGAGCAATTAGGCTGGAAAAAGAAATAAAAGGAATCCAAATTGGAAAGGAAGAAATGAAACTCATGCTGTTTGCAGATGACATAATTGTAAATATAGAAAACCCTAAAGAATCCATCAGAAAACTATTAGAAATAATCAACAACTACAGCAAAGTTGCAGCGTACAAAATCAACTCACCCCAGTCAGTTGCAATTCTATACTCTAATAATGAACTAACAGATAGAGAACTCAAGAATACAGTCCCATTTACAACTGCAACAAAAGGAAAAAAGTGTCTAGGGATAAATTTAACCAAAGAGGTTAAAGACCTATACAGTGAAAACTATAAGACATTATTAAAAGAAATCAATGATGACCTGAAGTAATGGGAAGATATTCCATGCACATGGATTGGAAGAATAAACACAGTTAAAATGTCCATATTACCTAAAGTAATCTACAGATTCAATGCAATCCCAATCAGAATCCCAGTGACATTCTTCATAGAAATAGAACACAGAATCCTAAAATATGTATGGAATAACAAAAGATCTCGAATAGCCAAAGCAATCCTGAGAAGAAAGAACAAAGCTGGAGGCATCACAATCCTAACTTGAAAATATATTACATAGCTATAGTAATCAAAATGGCATGGTACTGGCACACAAGCAGACTCATAGATCAATGGAACAGAACTGAAAGCCCAGAAAGACAACCACACATCTGTGGTCAGTTAATCTCTGCCAAAGGAGCCAAGATCATACAATGGAGAAAGGAAAGTCTCTTCAATAAATGCTGTTGGGAAAACTGGACAGCCACATGCAAAAGAATAAAAGTAGATCATTATCTTCATCCATACACCAAAATTAAAACGAACTGGATAAAAGACTTGAATCTAACACTTGAAACATAAAACTCCTAGAAGAAAATATACGCAGTACAGGCTTTGACATCGGTCTTAGCAGCAGCTTTTCCAATACCATGTCTACTCTGGCAAGGGAAAGAAAAGAAAAAATATACAAATGGGACTACATGAGACTAAAAGACTTCTGCAAGGCAAAGGAAACGATGAACAAAACGAAAAGATAGGGCCGGCCCAGTGGCTTAGTGATTAAGCGCGCGCGCTCTGCTACTGGCGGCCCAGGTTCGGTTCCCGGACGCGCATAGACGCACCTCTTGTCCAGCCATGCTGAGGCTGCGTCCCACATACAGCAACTAGAAGGATCTGCAACTATGATATACAACCACCAACTGGGACTTTGGGGAAAAGAAAAAGGAGGAGGATTGGCAATAGATGTTAGCTCAGAGCCGGTCTTCCTCAGAAAAAAAGAGGAGGATTAGCACAGATGTTAGCTCAGGGCTGATCTTCCTCACAAAAAAAAAAAAATGAAAAGACAACCCACCAACTGGGAGAAAATATTTGCAAATCATATAGCTGACAAGGGGTTAATCTCCAAAATATATAAACAACTCAAACAACCCAACAACAAAAAAACAGATAATCCAATCTAAAAATGGGCAGAGGATATGAACAGACATTTTTCCAAAGAAGATATACAGAAGGCCAGACACATGAAAAGATGTATAACATCACTAATTATTAGGGATATTCAAATCAAATCTACAATGAGAGATCACCTTACACCTGTCAGAATGGCTATAATTCCCAAGACAAAAAATAACAAATGTTGGAGAGGATAAGGAGAAAAGGGCACCCTCACACACTGCTGGTGGGGATGCAAACTGGTGCAGCCACCAGGGAAAACAGTATGGAGATTTCTCAAAAAATTAAAAATAGAAATACCATACCTTTCAGCTATCCGACTACTGGGTATTTATCCAGAGAAATTGAAATCAACAATTCAAAGAGATTTATGCACCCCTGTGTTCACTGCGGCGTTATTCACAACAGCCAAGACATGGAAGCAACCCAAATGCCCTGCTACAGATGAATGGATAAAGAAGATGTGCTATGTATTATATACAATGGAGTACTACTAAGCCAGAAACAAAAGACAAGATCATTCTGTTTGCAACAACCTGGATGGACCTTGAGGGTATGATGTTAAATGAAATAAGCCAGACAAAGACAAATATGCATGATTTCACTCATATGTAGTAGATAAACATACACAGGGATAAAGAGAACAGATTAGTGGTTACCAGAGGGGATGGGGGCTGGGGGTTGAGTGAAAGAGTTAAAGGGGCACATATGCATGGTGATGGATAAAATTTAGACTACTTGTGGTGAGCACGATGCAGTCTATACAAAAATTCACAAATAATAATGAACACCCGAAATTACACAATGTTAACACGCTTTAGAATTTCAATAAAATAATGAAAAAAAAATAATTCATTCTTTTTTATGGTTGAATAGTATTCTACTGTGGGGATAGACCACACTTTGTGTATCCGTTCACCCGTAGATGGACATTTGGGTTGTTTTCCGTTTTTGTCTACTATAAATTGGTTGTTATCAACATGTGTGTACAAGTCTGTGTATAGACATACGGGTTTATTTCCCTTGGATGGATTCCTAGGGGAGGAATGGCTGGGTAGACGTATGTAATAACTAAAGACACATCCAAGCTATTTTTCACCAGCACTCGATGAGAGTTTCAGTGAATTGACATCTTCAACAACACTTGCTATAGTCAGTCTTTTTAATTTTAGCCATTCTCAAGTATGGTGGAATCTCAGGATGACTGTCACTTACATTTCCCCAATGACTCATGTTGTGAAGGAGAAGGCAAGCCACACACAGACTGGGAGAAAACATCTGCAAAACATATCCCTAGAAAAGGACGTGTATTTATAATATATAAAGAGCTCTTACAACCCAATAGTAAGAAGACAAGCAACACGTCATGCCTTACCAGGAGACAGCAGATGAGGCCTGTGATGAGCACCAGGATTCCCGCCAAGCAGATGAGGATGAGAGCCCAGACGGGGTGGTCTGCGGAGACAAGTGCTGGGATGAGCCACCTCCTGTCATTGCCCCAGGGCTCCTGCTGACCCCACTGTGCCTCAACCATCCTTGACAAGGGTTGGCCAACTTTCCTCATCATCCAAGACCCTGTGCGCATGGTTCTCTTCGATGAGGCACAGCATCAAGATACTCGCCCCCTACCGTGGGCTGGGGCTTCCTGCAGGTTTACCAGGCTTCTCAGTCAAGGTGTCATCTCTGTTGGGAGAATATTCTGGAAGTGAATGAAATGGAGAATGCATGTGAGTGTGTTTCACTCTTTTTAATAAAACTTTTTAGACACAGAAAAATAAAGGGAGAGTCTCATAAACATCCATCATCTAATTTAACCATGTATATTCCATTCAATTAAAACAATATTTCATCAATGTATAAATTATTAACACTTGCCACCCTTGATTCATCCCATGTTTTCAATGAAATATTAAAGTCAAGTAGACATCATCATGTTTCACACCATTTTAGTTTCCATCTCTAAAAAGTGAGCACACTTTGCTACAAAATCCAAGACCATTATCACAGAACAAAAGTTTAATAAATTAAACCAAATTCATACCTCTGGGCACAGAGGACTGAATTTGAGATGGACTTTCTTAGGACGGCTTGGGGGAGAATGTGTCATCACAGTTGGCAAGCCTATGGGATCTCTCTAAATTTGTAAATTCCCACTCAAAAGTGTTCTTCCTTGCCTAGAAACACATTCATCCCCTTCTCCTTTATCTATTTGCTTAATATTCATTTTCTAGGATTAACCTACAATGTAATATCCTGCAGGAAGTCTTCTCTGATTTCCACCTGCAAGTATGAGTTTGTTCACATCAAATAATTGATAATTTTCAATTCTCTATTCTTGTTATTGCCAGCTACAACATAAACTCCAGGAGGGTAGGAAACGCAGCACCCAATGGGCATGGGGGGAAGGGTGCAGGTCCCCCTACTTGTACCTCTACCCAGACAACCTCTTAGAGGAGTGCTGTCTGATATGGAGCAGCAACAAGTCTCTTTTTGAATTAAAATTAATTTTAGTTAAACAAAATAAAAATTCTAACCTCAGTAACATTAAAAATCAGTAACAATAAAGACCAGTCACAATACCATCCTTCAAGCACTCAACAGCCACATGCGGCTATGCACTGGACAGCACAGATAGAGCATTCCACCACTGCAGAAAGTTCTAGCGCATTGGTGCTCATCTAGAGCGGGACTTGGCAAACTATAGCCTGTGGACCAGGAACCACAACCACCCCCAAACCTGTAAGTCTGCTTCACACACAGCTGGAGGCCCTCACTGACCATCTGGCCCAGTGGCTCTCAGTGCAGAGATAAGGAAACAAAAGTCCAGAGAGGGGAGGTGACTAGCTTGAGGTCACAGAGCTGTCTCGGAGAAGGTGAGGGCCTCCCATACTACACTGGTGTCCTTTTCTCTCTCTCAACGGTGGGTAAAGACTGGGGGACTATGCCACCTCCTGCCAGCCTGAGAAAGTTCAATGCTCTCTCAGCCCTAGGCCTCCAGAGTCCCCAGAATGGCCTCACTTCCTTTCCCAATGACCAGGGAGCCTTACCATCCCCAAGGACACTCTTCCTGTCCAGGGTCAAGTTCTGCAGCTGGGTACCATTCTGGGTCAGCCACAGGAATTCCTCATAGATGGCAACTCTGTCCAGTCTCTGTGCCAAGGCGGCAAGGTACACAGTGAGTCCACTCCAGTGTGGTTACTGTGGGGGACAGACCTGGAAGGACCCAAAGGATGATCAAGGGTGTCTGGAATTCTACTCTGATTCTAGATTCCCTGCTTCTGGGTCCTGTCCAAGAGAACTTTCTGCAATAATGTAAACATTTGTCTGCATTACCAAATACACTCATTATTAGCCCCATGTTGTTATCGAGCACTTAAAATGTGGCTAGTGTGTGTGAGTGAGGAACTGAATTTCTCATGTAATTTCATTTCAAGTAATTAATTTATAAATAAATAACTACAGGGAGAACATTTTTCAAACTTTGGAGTAAGGACTTCTGCAAATGCATAAAAACAATGAGAACACTGGTAAAAATGGTCGAAATCATCTTTTCAGAAGTCTAGAAATTAATCAAAGGCTTGTAAGAATCTGAGGAGGGTTTAGTGAAGACACACAGTGGAATCTTGATAAAGGGAGGAAACTTTGTGGCACTATAACTTGCACTATTCCCATCCTGCTCTCACAACATCCTCCATAACTGTGAAAACCGTCAGTCTCAGAACCATGGTGGCTGAGACAATCCGCAGCACAGCAGCCATAATGGGTGTGGAGCTCTGAAAAGACCCCTCCCCACCCAACTGCAACTAGCTGACCTGCCTGGCAGCTCCCCGAAAACGCCCCATGTTCAGGGCTTGTCGTTACTAGACTCAGAGCTTGCCCAAGGTGGAAAGTCTGTCCACAAGGCACTAGCTAAAAACAATCAGCGCTAATTGTTTTCTATTGTAGTTGCCTGAGGGAGTGACACCAGGAGAGGCAGGCAAGAGGTGAGCCGACAACTTAGAAGAAAAATTGGGGGAATGAGATCTCCACAGGGGGCTTTGAAAAGCTCCAGTGTATTTGTAGGCATCTGGAAGGCCACAAGGGCTCAGGGATGTGGCACGCCCAGAAAAGACTTGAAAACGTCTGAATCTCTCACCTCTAGTTGGAGCGGTGTCTTAATATCTGAAAACTAATTATGTAATACACCATATTAATAGAATAACGGCCAATACCACATAATCTCGACCATATACATAGAAAAGAATTTCACAAAATACAACGCCCTTCATGTCTAAAAAAGAAAACACTCAACAAATTAGGAATATAAAAAACTTTCCCAACCTATAAATAGCTTCAATGAAAAACCCACAGCTAACACCATATTCAATGCTGAAAGACTAAAAATTTCCCCCTAAGACCAGGGACAAGACCATGATGTCTTCCCTCATCTGATATGTTAATCACAGGTACTAGAGTTTCTAATGAGGGCAATTAGGCAAGAAAAAGGAATAAAAGAAACCCAGATTGGAACAGAAGAGGTAAAACTATTTGTTTTGCAGAGGAGAAGATATTGTATATAGAAAAACCTAAAAAATACAGCCCCCACACACACACAATATGTGAATCGCATCCCACCAGGTGTATAAAAAATTTCAATTGCCCCATGTGGTTAGCGGCTCCACTAGTGGAGAGCACAGTTAGACTGCTGATATTTGTTGAAAGTCTCCAGAAGAGGAGGAGGAGGATGATGCTGGAGGTTGGTGGCCCCAAATGTTAATGCTTTTCTCAACTCCCGAAAAACCTATGGAAGGAGATGGTAAGATTAGCTGATAGGGATGTGGGGGAGAATGGGCACCATGTCAGTGACTTCCAGATCAAGGATGTGTCACGGGAGCTCAGAGCCATCAGTCACCAGCTCAGCCAATGCTTCCAATCTCCTCAACCTACATCAAGTCGGTGACCAGGCAGGAGTGGAATATGTCTCATAGCTGGCTGCCTCTGTAGAGCTTGGTGACCTAGAACAAACGGGAGGGAGAGTGGGAGAGATGGAGGTCTCCTGGGGATGCGGGGCCCCACTGGAGCCAGTGAAAGATCACAGACCTTGGGGCAAGGGAGACCTGACTTCAAATCCTGGCTCTGCCCCTAACTCATTGTGTGACCTTAGACACAATACTCCCCTTTCTGAGCTTCAGTTTACCCACGTGAGAAATGGGGAAGGCAGCTAGGATATCACCTCTGGAAACTGAGAGAACCCAGACACGCAGGGAATGTGAAGGATTGAAACAACCATGTAACAGATGTAAGTCAGGCAGAGGAATGAGGGTGCCTTCAGGGCAAGGAGAGACGGGACAGGGGAGACCCCACCTGGTCCTGGGTGTCCCTCAGCAGGGCGGCGTACTCCGAGGATGTGGGCTCCGGGTTGCTGTGGTTCCAGCTGATGCTGCGGAAATGCAGCTGGTATTCTCTCCGCATGCATAAACTCCAGGGTGCAGAGCCTGGAGCCACCGAGAGGAAGAGCAGACAGGTGGAGACTCTCAGCTCCCAGCACAGAGGCATGGAGGCCCACGGGGTCACGGTGGTGGGTGCAGACAGCGTCCACACAGGTGGCTCCCCCATCCTTCACAGGCCTGGGGAGAGAGGTACATGGGGAATCTAGAGAGAGGTCCTGAAACCTCTGGGGTGGGGGCCAGAACAGGAAGGAGGAAATGGGAGGTCAGAGGGGAGACTGAGAGAGGGGTGGTAACAAAAGTGGTCATTAGGGGCAAATACTCAGGGGAGGGTCTCACCTGAGGGAGACCAGTCTGCAACTCAAGGAGAAGAGGCCCAGGCTGCTCTTCTTGAACAAGGATCCAGCTGGGGAGGAAGGAGGAGGAGGAGGAGCAGGAGGGACAGGGATTGGGGGAGGGGCTGGGTGGGATTTAACCCAACAGGAGCTGCTGGGACCAGGGTCTCACCAGGCTCTGCAGGACCCTCTCAGTGGAGTGGAACGTGGCTGAGCCATTGCTCCTGTCTGATGAATACTGGAGGGTGGAGATGGGGAAGGTGACTGTGAGGGTCTTCAGGTTGTGCCCCAAAGCTACAAGACGAGAGGGAGAGCGATGGCCATCAC
Organism: Diceros bicornis minor; assembly: GCF_020826845.1. NCBI lineage: Eukaryota > Metazoa > Chordata > Mammalia > Perissodactyla > Rhinocerotidae > Diceros > Diceros bicornis. The sequence continues at coordinate 689,674 of NW_026690919.1, read as the reverse complement.
TGAGAGCTGGCCTGAGACCACACCAGAGTCCTGCACTCATTATCATCTGGCGTCTTCTCTCTCAGGGGCACCACCACCCACCCGTGTGGTCACCCAAGTCAGAACCAGCACATCTGCTCAGCTCCTCCTCCCTCCCAGTAACACCCATTCACCTTGAACACTGGTCCTCACATACACTCCCTCTCCATCCCTGTCCCAGCTCAGGGGACTTAACTTCCTTCACCCGGACCAACACCCCAGCAGGCTCACTGGATGCTCTGTCTAAAGGATGTTCTACATGGACCACTAGAAGGATCTTTCTGAAATGAATACCTCACTAGGGCCACCACTGCTCTAGTACCACCCATGGCTCCCTATGGCCTTCAGTGTTAGTTCAACCTTCTTGACCTGGCACTCAAGGCTCTACTCAATCTGGCTCCTGCTGACCTTTCAGTCTCATTTTATCCATGTACCGCGGGTTAAACTTCATGCTTCACGCAACCCAAATTCGTTTCAATTCTCCGCATATGGCATATTGTTTCTGGCGCAAGCCTTTGCTCATGGAATCCTCTCTGCCAGAAAAACTCTTCATCCTCTACCTGCCTGGGTCCCTCCTGCTCATTCTTAAAGACTCTATTCAGGTGAAACTTTCTCTAGCAAGCTCTTCCTCTGCAAACTATGCCAGTGCCTCTTCCCAAAACCTCCCACACACTGTTATATTGGTGTGTTAATTTCACGAGGCTAGGGGCTCTCTGAGGGCTGGCCTCAGACTGAATCATTGGTATAATCTTTGTGATCAGCACCATTTCCTCAAAACCAGAATCTCACACTGTGGCTGCCCAGCTCCTGGATCACAACTGGCTGGTGGAGGTGTGGGGCTGGAGAGCTTCTCTTGGGAAGGAAAAGGGGCCCCCAGACACTTGTGGTGGCTTCTGGTGGCACAGTTGATGATCAAGTATGCAGGGACGTGGTGGCCGGCTCGGGAGCTGTGGCGAGGGCTGTCTCAGGGAGGGACAGAGTGGGAGGAGCCCCCAGGCTCACCCGGGCTCCAGCAGTGGCTGTGCCAGGACCACCATTCACAGGTGAAGCATAAATGAGAGTGAGGGGAGGGGTGACTGTGTGAGTAGAGGGATGAGCAAGCCTGTGGATGAGAGGAGCCCGAGAGAGAGAGATAGGTGAACAAGAGAGACTGAACACAGAGGAGAGACACATGGACGGGCAGAACACTGGACACATGGATGGGACACCTGGAAAAGGAGGACCAAGGGCGGGGCTTCAGGAGAATTAAAGTGAAAACCACGTGGGGTCAGAATGTGGTGGAGAACACGTCTGTCACTAAGGCTTTCTCACCCTGGGCTGGAACTCTCCACCAGAACATGGGAGAGAGAGAAGGGATGAGTTAGGGCCCTTCCAGGTCCTTCTCTCACCAAGGACAGTGGGTGCAGGAGAACCACTGCTCCCCAACCCCAAATGGGGATGGAACCCAGGAGATGAGGGCCAGGAATACTCACTGGTAGTAGTCAGGGCCACAGCTCCATAGGTGTCAGCTGTGGAGAGAAGGTGAGAGGAGCTGAGCAAGAGTTGGGGTGAACATAAAGGATTAAGGGAGAGGGAGGATATAGGGAGCTTTGTGGGAAAAGCTTAGGGAAAAGCAGAGGGGAAGAGGGGAGGGGTGTTCAGGGGGGATGAAACGAGATGGAAGGTGGCTGGCCTCAGTCATCACCCCAGAAGACTGCACCCCGACCAGAAGGAGACAGAGATGGATCACAGCTCACTTTAGAGCAATGGAGGCAACACAGAACTATGATAGGGACAGAGAGCACGGCTGTAGCCCAGCCCCTCAACACTGATGTAGAGGCTGTCCCCATCCAGGGTGAAGGAGCCCAGGTGGGTGACGCCCTGGCTCTCATGGCTCAGCTCCCAGTAGAGTTGCTCTCTGTCCAGCCCAGGACGTGCGGGGGTCAGAGTGGAAGGTACAGATGATGTCCACCCCACTGGCTGCCCACCTTTCTCAAGCCTGAGGGAGGAAGAACATGGGGACGTGGAATACTGAGCAGGGGTCCTTCTGAGGGTGGAAAGCGAGAGAGTGGAGGGGGAGGAGCCTGAGCGAGAGGCTGAAGGGGCTGCCCTGATGCCTGGAGGGGCTCTCCTCGGTGTCTCCCGTCTGAGACAACCCCCTCACAAGTAAGGCCTGACTTCCTTTAAGATGTGGAGGGAGGCCTGTGAGTGGCTAAGTGGGGTGAACACACAGACCTGGGTGAGGGGGCGCCTGCAGGTCTGCACGGACAGCAGCGAGGAGCACAGTCAGTGCCCTGTGCCATCTGACACATCCAGGCAAGAAAGTACCGTTACCTTCTCGCGGTTCTACACTCCAAGGTCTTCTCTTTCTACTTCTTTCCTACTCCACAGCCATCATCCAGGCCTAGGGAACAATCACCTTATTCGTAACCTTCTTCCCAACACCTCCTATCTGCCTCTTAAGTCTACATTCTTAACCATGAAGTCCATTTTAACCCACATGCTTAGACCAAACGCCAATCACATCACCCATCTGCTCGCACCTCTCCAGTGTCTTCCCACTGGTCTTAGAACAGAGTTCAAAGTCACGCCTGACCTGGTCCAGCCTGTTCCCCTCGCTGGTCTGGCTCACACCCCTCCCCCTGTGTTGACTCGGCTCAGCCATCCCTCTTCTCAGTTCATGGACACACCAGGCTCTCTGCTTCAGGGGTGTCCTCCTGCGGGTCCCTCTGCCTGAAACGCTCTCTTGAACACACTCCCACACCCTCACTCCAGTCTAACCCTCCAACCACCTAAATCCAGTCCCAACTCCAGCTCTCAAGCTAAATATCAGTCCTTCTCAAGAGCGCTTCCCTGCCCCCTCCGGTTTAGTCCCCTTGTGCCAAACTCCCACATCACTCTCATCATTAACTGTCTACAATCCAAATTCCCTAACAGAATATAAATCCCATGGAGGTGGGACAAGGTCTGTTTGGTTCTCCAGGTCCCCACGCATCTGGCCCAGGGCCTGGCTCATCAGATGAGGAACCATCCTGGTTTGAACGCTAAATGTCCTGTGTCCTGGAAAACCCCTCTGTTCTGAATAAATGAGGATGGTGGGTCACCATAAATTGTGCACTCAAAGAATATCTACTGCATGACAAGCACACATTCCCTCAAGAACGTCCCAGGAATGCTAGAATGAAAAAGGCACACAGACATACACACACAATTAGGAGAGGCCAACAATTATATATAAAATTACTTAACAAGATTGTCTTCAACCTGAATCACCAGACTGTTATTTCAGAAAGGACTCAAGAAGCAAAGTTAATTCCCTTTAGAATGTGAGGTGGAGAGGACAATCTTTTTGGAGACTAGTGCCCTACCCTTCTATCTAAAAGGTGTTGCTTAATATTCCTCCAAATGATTTGAAATCTCATAAACAACAATATGCTGAAAATAAATCCGGCTGCTGGTCAATTTAACTTTCCATTTCTGTTACTAACATAAAGAAGTTCAAATCATATTTTTCTCCAGGTGTCTGTAAGATTTTGAATCTTTGTGGAGCATTTATAGGTCTTTAGAAGTCAAATTGAATAGGCCTGAGGAATGTTGCTGAGCATCCCTGCTAATATTTAATGAGATGTCTTGTAATACTACATATACATGTAAAACATTTATATATTTATATTTATATATGAAATCCTGACTTTTGAGAATTCGGAATGCAGGTAAGTCTATATTTCTTTACTGTTACACATATTTACACTTATTTACATATATTTGTTTAATGTGTTCTTCTTTGCAAATAACTGTATTTTCTGAATTATTTACACACAGAGCCTCACACACCTTACCATCTTTCCCTTGAATATAATCCATCAAACATAAATAATTTTTCTCATGATACCGTCACTCTCAGTGAGTCCTTGTGCTGACAACCTGAGCCCAGGAAAGCCCACTGGCAGGTCTTCTGCACAGCAGAGGCTGCTGGAACCTGTTGGTACCAGGTCCACAGGGTACTCACCTGGTCACACAGAAATCCACGGATCAGCGAGGACAGGTGGACCCTGAGCCTGGTTTCAACTCAAACTTGAGCCCCCCAGACACTTTTCTTTTCTAACGGAAAAAAAAAACAAAGATTGCTTTTGAGGCCTTTTACAGGGAGTAATACAGGTGATGGAAGGAAAGCCCACCCTACTTACTTTTCTTTTTCGTATTTACTTATTTAACTGTAACTGTTGGCTGAGACTGGATTTTCCCGATTCCTGTCCAGCCACCTGCTCCCCAAGATGGGAGAAGCAGCTCCATGCTGTGTGCACTTGACTCGCTCAACTCACTTGGCTGGACAGAGACTTTTTGGTGACTCCGGACCCTTTAAACAAGCTTGTCATTTAGGGACCCTGTAAGCGGCTCGCTGACTGGTAAACAATTCCCACACTTCATTCAGGGCTCGGGAGATTTTCAGGCCCTGGAGCAGGTCTCCCAACCTCCGCACCATTGACATCTGGGGCCGGATGATTCTCTGTCGGGCCGTCCTGGGCCCCGGAGGACGCTGAGCAGCATCCCTGCCTCCCCCTCTAGATGCCAGGAGCGCCCCCATTAGTAACAACCCAAACACCGCCTCCAGACGCGGATAAGCCCCCTGGGGACAAAATCACACGGAGGACGGTGACGGGGACTCTGAGGAGGGGCCGGCGGCGCCCGGAGCCGGGAGGAACTGCAGCCTCGGGCGCCCTGAGCGAACAGCCCGGGGAAACGGCGCTCCGGGGGGACGGGGGGACGCCGGGCCGTGAGGGGCTGCCCGCGGCCCAGGCCCCTCCCTGGACCGCGACCGGAGCCGGGACCGCCCGCTGCTCACCGAGCTCCGCCCCTGAGGCCGAACGTCCACGGGAATCCCGTCCGCGCCGAGAAGACTGGACACACCGGGCAGACGCGCCGCTCCATCCACGGCGCCGCCCGCGCTTCCGCTTCCGGTCTCGGGCGGGCGTTCGGGGAGGACGGACGTTTGGGGGCTCCGGGTTGAGGCGGCGGGCGGGGCGGGGCCGCGCACCCCAGCCTCGGGGGAGGTCTCCAGTGTCTAGAGTGAGTGCGAAGCTGGGCCGCGGGCTGGGTCAGCACCAGGGACAGGGACGAAATCTAGGGGCGGGAACCAGTTCTAGGGGCGGGCTGTGGGCGGGGACAAGGGTGTGATTGACACCAGGCCCGGGGGTCGGGGGGACAAGGGTGCGGGCGGGGCAATGAGCCGGGACCAGGCTGCGGGCGGAACCAGGCCAGGAGGTTGTCCGCGGAGACCAGTTCCAGGGGCGGGAAGAGGCGGGGGTGGGGCTGGAATAAGTCTGGCCGACTTCACAGTGGGAGGAAATGAGCTCCAGGGGCGGGGCTGGAGGCGATGCTTTCCGTGCACCCTTAGACTGTACAGGTAGCTGGATGTTGAATAGCTTTTCTTCATTCCTTTCCCTAAACCTGGAGTCATTCTATCTCTGGCCTTTTTATAAATTCTTTCACTATTTTTTTGTAAAAAGTGATATCTATGACAACATTCATCAAGTAAATAACAAATGGAATGAAACGTATTTCCTTCTCCATCTTTATAATGCAACAATTGTGCTTTTATTTTTTCTGGCACAAAGAATCATCGTAGTAAATTACTCTGGTCTTTTTTATGGAATATAATAAATATTTTTTAAAAGACACTTTTAGAGTTTTTTCTTTTTAATTTATAGCCAGATGCATTCTAACAACAAACATAATTTGTAAACATGCTCTCTCCTCCAGCCCATTATTATTTCTGTAATATGTTATTTCATGAATTATCTTACTGGACAGAACATTTAGCAATGTAGAGACAACTTTGGTAATAAGTATATATGAATTGTTTGCTGTTTTGTTTGGTAAGACTGGAATATTGTACTTTAAATATGATGGGATTTTTTTTCATTATTTACCTATTCCATCATCATCCATGATCAGTCTTTTATCATCTCATTCCAGTCATATTAGTCATATTCTGAATGTCTGAATATGCCACATGAAAACATTTAAAAAAAACTTTATTGAGGTATGACTGACATACAAAAAGCTGTACATATTTAATGTATACAACTTAATGTGTTCGGAGATAATATACACCTGTGAAACCATCACTACTCAAGTCCTTAACCTATTCATCACCCCCAAATGTTTCCTCCTGTCCTCTTTAATTTTTTTATTTAACTTCCTTTTTTAAAATACTTTTTTTCTTTTGAGGTAGGAATACTTAACATAAATCTACCCTCCTAGTAAATTTTTAAGTCTACAGTACAGTATTGTGAACTATCGGCCCATGTTGGATGGTAGGTCTCCAGAACTTCTTAATCTTGCATAACTTTTGTTGCTCAAACATCTGTTGCCAAGAGGCCCTCTTCATCTTTAACTGAAAAATCCCCCCATATTTTTAAAAGCTCAACTCAAACATAAGCTTTCCATGAAGAATTATCTGATTTATCCAAGTAACACTATCTACTCTTGTTGACTCTGCTAACCTCTAACTACCTTTATTTTGGCACTTTTCAAATTGCCCTGCTATTCTTTTTCACATGTACCTCACTATGATTTCTTGGAAAGCAGAGCCTTTATCTTATCAAGTTTGCATGCTCAGTTCATTGTTTATGTCTTCTACTAGAGTAATAATAATATAATATGTCCATTCATTTATTGAATCTTTAGTTCTGGTTTTTGCACACCTACTATGTGTAAGGCATAGTGCTCGCCACCTTGGGTGTAAACACATGAATAGGAGGCATGTGCTAAAGACACCCACACTTACTTCCATCATAATTCCATGTGTGTTATTCTGTGATCAAGATGAGTATATGGTGCTACGGAATCTCTAAGTGTTTGCCTAACACATGATGTGGTTTAAGGGTTGTATTCCCTTGAGAAGAGCTGCTTCAGCAGAACCTAACAATTGGAGTATAAGGAAGCCAGATCAAGGTAACTCCCAACATGGAAACGATGTATTGATTTCCTAAATGAATGTATTGAATGAGTGAATGAAATAATAGAAAATAATGAAGAAATGTGATGCTATTGGTTACTCTCAGATCCTTTACATTTTATTTGGAGACAAAGAAGAGGTGAGAGAAAGTGATTGTGTAATTTTGCCAGTTCATACTTGTCTGATTACATATTTCTCTCTCTGGGCACAATACACAGACAAAGCAGCAGGTAGCTCTCTCTTCCTGAGGGATGTTCCTGAATCCTGGCTGACAGAACGTCCTACACCCAGAGTGGGGAGTTTGAAAGAAGAGAATTATTGATGATACTGAACAATACTATATAATTGGATAATATTTTTTTATTTAATAATATTGAATAATTGATAATATTGTTTAAATTATCTCAAAACTTATCTTAGAGATCACCTATAAGATTTGACATGATTGATGCACCCAGGGAAAGCAAAATAAAATCAAGGTCAATCTGCAGAAAAGAGTTCCCAACACGAAAATACGTACTGATTTAAAAAATTTTCCATCTCAATGACTAGGACACTTGTTTGTTTTATGGAATGGGGCATCTGGCAATAACAAATGTGATTCTGAATATGGTATTCCAGGATTACTTTTTTGAACTATAAGCAGATTTTACCTTAATAAAAAATAATATTTTAATTCATACAATGCATTTATATGAGAATTGTTTGATTAGTACAAATTGTAATTATTGAATTTATTTAGTAATGTATTTAATGTCAGGTAGATTATACACCAAAGACACAGGGACAGGCTTGAATGATATAATATAGCATCTTGAGGGATAGCTTACAAGACTGAGTTCTAAAGGGAAATCTGAAGAAGAGGAAGAATGCAGTTCCTTGGGAGCCAAAAGAATCTTTTTTTCTGATGGTGAATTTTTCTACAAGAATGTATAAAGTTGGGATGAAGAGATGGAAATATAAGGAAAATTAATAAAATATTGAAATATTAAAAAAACCCCTCAATGTCAATTCTTTTGATTTTCATTAAAGAGAATAAAATTTGTTTTCTGGAAGAAAAGCGTATGGCAAAAGACAATTTGAATTGTATCTTTAAATCATCAAAAGTCTAGGTCGTCAGCATCTGTTATATCTTCAGGGCACAATGCATGCAGAGCAATAAATTTGCAAGCACGTGAGATTGACACTTTTTCAGCTTAAATGGGAATTCAATCAATTTTTTATCAGCTCATCCTATTAAATTGGTAGCCTCACTGTCCTGCTGTAATGTATAAAGCATTTCAAAATTCCGGAATATCTCTTTAATTACAAGTGTCCTTTCAATATCTCTTGGACAGTAAGAAAAATTATATCAACAAATGAGAATTTTGTTATGAGTTAAATGATTTCACCATTATTTTCATATATGCTCTCTATCTTGTGATGTAGATGATTAATCCAAGATTGACTTGTCTGCAACCTTTTTGAATTGCATGGCCCAGTCTATCAGCTCCTCATGTATGATGAAACCTTGACCACGTGGTTCCTGGGGAACAAACTCCCTTACTTTCACCTGAAGTCCAAGACCTTTAGGAAAATCATATAGTTCAGAATTACATGCTGTGACACAGAGTTTCTTTTCTTATCCAGTGACACGTGAGCTCCAGTGCTTTTTTTAAATTGGGTGTTTCTTAGGAATGGGTGGAGCTAAAAGGGAGACATAATTGGGAAATGAAATGAGCATGGAAATTGAAGGCATAAAACCCAGATTCGAACTGGTGGGGATACTGAGTTGCCCAGCAATTAGATTTTTTCCCCTCTATATTAGTCATCCTCTGAATAAGTTCAATTTGGGGAGTGTTTACTATTCTGCACGCTTAAGGAAGCAGGCATTCTTGTCTGCCCTCAGAGAGCACATGGTGAGTTTTAAACCATTCCTGAAGATTCCACGTCCAGGGAGTGCTGTGGGGCTAAACCTGAGCTGCACCTTGAGCAATGAGGTTTGCTTTAGGGGTGCTAGGGAGTTTCCTCGAGCTCAAGAAGAGACAAAGAAAGACAGCCTGCTTCTTCCTACCTTTGAACAAAATATTTTATTAAATGAGAGAGAAGAGATGAAAGCTCCTAGTACAGAATCTTCACGCATTAATTGATATAATTTCTATATAAATGTACAACTGATATTTGTATAATACATAACTATATATATGGTTGTATATATACATGAACAAATATATATTCACAACAAATGTGTGTATTTAGATCTGACATGACATTCACTTCCTCATACCTGAAAGCAAGAGTTTCATGACACATTATTCATAGGTTTTGGATTTATAAAAGTCTAGGTTCATGTACAAATTCATCTAAATAGAATTGATAAGGACTTGGGGAATTAAAATATATTTCATAGTATTGGGGTTCTGATCTGTAAAAAGGGGATCAAACTCCTTGCTTCCAAAAGTCATTTTAAATTTCAATGGGGAAATATTTATTTAGCTATCAGTAGCCTTTCTAGCAAAATGCAGGAAGTTCAAATAAATTGTCCTTTCCCCAGAAGCATTTAAGATATCAAGGGATAGGGCCAGGACTAGATTTTGGAAATCCCTGAATTTTTTAATTCCCTGGGATGAATTGTCATTTTTTTCTCTTGAACACTTACCTCTCACAGTGAAAGTTTTTAATCAATTATTTCTAGTTAAAAGAGTTGACACTGTTGCTAATTAGACCCTACAATCATTAGAGGTTTACTTGCAACCTGTAAGAAAGAACAGTAATTCATTATGCACAAGTCACTGCTGACCTGTGACAATGTGACAATCACAATTCGATACCCAAATAAAATAACTCTCGGATCCTAAAAGAACAATAATGAGAATCCTATTTAAGGGAGAATTTTACCTGCTAAGGGAAAAACATGAGCTGGCCTGCATCCATTATGGACCCCTGTTCTGCTTTTATAAAAAGTATTTCATGGAGGGCTCAGGCCACCACATCCACAGCATCATAGATGTAGTAGCTGGATCCAGACAGAGTCGTGTTTAATGTTTCCTTTGGCAGAGACTCCAGGGAGGCATTGAATGGACACTCCAAAAATTTCCACATTCAGTTCCTGCAAATGAGCAGTTGAAATGTTTAAGGCATCATTTGGTAAAGAAAAAGTCTTCTTGGTATTTAGAGGGGCTAACTGTCCATAGAGAGTGTTTAAATCCAGATATGTCAAAGTTCTGGTGTGCAAAGGAAAGACTCCCATGGTAGGTATCAAAAAAGTGGTGACGTGGAATAAAAGAAGCATCCCACTGTGGTGTAGTGATCCACACCTTCTGAGTGGTTAAATAATGGTTTCCTGCAATGCTCACATTTATTAATCTACTTGTGTCACCATAAATGATAAACACGTTGGCTGATGAGTCTGTGCTTCTGGCTATGCATGTCCAATCTTTTGAAGTGTACGTCCTCTTGCTCACCGGTATCTTAGTCACAGGCAGGCACCGTTCATAGTCATCTCTCTTCTAAGTTCCCAGAGGAATTGCTCACCTTTTGTACCAACTGATACTAAGATTCCTACCCAGGTCCAGCCAAAATGTGTCAACAATGAGACCATTCTGAAGACTAGAGATGTGTCCTTGTGAGCTATCTGATAGAGAGCGGAAAACTAGTCCTTACCTTTCAGTACAGGATCAAAATCTCCATAGGTTGTCTGAATCAAAAGAGAAAAAGTGTTCCATATTGAGTTCTCTGGAAGAAAAATAAACAGAATTTCAACAAAATTCATATGATCAGTTAGCTAAACTTACATTCTTGGTGCTAACACTGTGAGTATGAAGCAATATTATCTGATGGTAGAAGTGATTGAGGGGAAGCTTGGCTTTGAAGCCAGACTGCCTGGGTTCAAATCCTGACTCTAATGTGACTAGCTTAACGCACTTGAGAAGGTTAAATAACCTCTATCCATCTTAGTTTCTATATCTCTAAAAAGTCCCATAATAACGTTACCTATTCATTGACTTATATTAGGATTAAATTTGTGACTATTTGTAAAGAATTTGAAGAGTGTAAAGTGGTTTTAAGTACATGTTTACATATAAAATTTTATTAACTATTCGATAAGTAACTAGGGTATGATTATTTCAGAATATCTAGCTTCCACTCCTTTGAGAGAATTTGGGCAACCACACTTCCAGAAGCTCCTGTGGTCTGCTTTAGACAGTGATGCTAGCCTCTGGCTACTTCATCCCTCTCTCAGATTCACACACCAAAATAATGAATCCACCATATCAAGAACTATCTGTGGTAGGTTTTTTCCTATTAGGGAGACATGCAAAACCACTTTCTTCTTTTCCACATGAGTGGCCACAGAATTTCACCAAGGAGGAAAACGTCAGTCCCTCCAGATCCATCCCTCCACCATGCTCATACCTGTGGTATTTTGTAGAGCTCCAACAGTGTCCCAATGTGGGCAGAGAATGCTGGTGTGGTTCCTGCAGTAACAGCCACATTCTTGTTCTGTGCCTGGCAGGTGTAATTAGGGATCATCTGACCCCATCCCGATAACCACCTCAGGGTGCTCACCAAGGTGCTGACATCACTGTTGAAGGAATTGTAGACATGGAAAACCAGACACAGTTTGGGCAGCCGCTGGGGGCTCCTGTTGATCTCCTCGATGGCAAAAACAAAGACCAGGACATAACGATAGTTTTTGAAGTTCAACCTGTAGCAAGGCCATAGTATTAAAAATAAAGATCAAGTCATGCACTTCAGGCATAACTCAAGTGGGGAAAAAAAAGAGTAAAGGGTGGCATTTTGACTTAAGCAACTTGTTCATTCCAGAGCAATGGCTGTCTCTTCATGACTTTGGAACCTGGAGCACACGCACAAGATGTTCCCAAAGCCTTGGAAGATCAAGCCCTACAACTCTAGACTCAAAAGAGATAGATCAATATCCTAAAATGAATTAGTGGAAAGAAGAGGCACAAAGGATGCTTAAGGGGAAAGAATCCATTTGCATATTTGTTTACAAGTCAAACACTATTTCACACAGTGGCACCAACATGAGGTTGGTCATGGGCATGTGCAGGTATAGTGAGATGAAGCAAAAGTTTATAATCCATTAAAGAAACTAGGTAGGACAGGGAAGTGCATAAGAAAAACTTGAAGGAAGGGCAAGTGGAATATAGAATGGTATCATCAAAACTTTTGCAATATACCTTTCTAAAACTGCCTGCCTCACGGACTTAGGAAACACATACTACCAGAAGCAGGGAAATTGCACCATAATAAATAAGGAGATAGTCTTAGGGAGAAAATAAAGAGGAAGAAGCAATTTATGACTCTATGTTTTTCTAAAAGAGTAAAAACAATTCAGAGTCCGAGGAGCAGTGTAAACTTGCAGCTTTTCATCTATTTCTTTACAGATTAGAAAACCATCATAAGCAGTGAGCTTTACAGCTTATCTTTGGGTTGATTCCTCTCTTACACATCTAAGTTCAGTCCAACGTTAATTTTCAAACTATTTAATTGACGAGGTACAACATGCAATTCCAGAAGATTGCACAGCAGAACATAGGCTTTTGGTGCTCTAACATTAAAATATTATTTTCATTGGTGAATACAGCTTTAAAAACCAAAATGTTGGGATGCTGTAATTCTGAGTCACACAGAAACACTCAGATTGGATTACAAATAGGATTTGTATCCATTTCCTATTGCTACTCTGAGAAACTACCACAGATTTAGAGGCCTAAAATAACACAAAATTTATTATCTTATACTTTGGGAGGAGAGAAATCTAAAATGAGTCTCACTGGCTAAAATAAAGGTGTCAGCAGGAATGCATTCCTTCTGGAGGCTCTAGAGAAGAGTCCATTTCCTTGCATTTTCTAGCTTCTAGAGGCTGCTCACATTCCTAGGTAACAGCCTCATATCACTTCAATCTCTGTTTCCATTGTCATAACTCCTTCTCTGACTCTGACTCTTGACTTATTCTTTCACTTGTAAGGACCCTTGTGATTATATTGGACACATCCAGATAATTCAGGATTATCTCCTCATCTCAAGATCCTTGACTTCTTCACACTTGCAAAGTCTCCTTTCTATGTGAGGTAACATATTCATAGATTCGAAGGATTAGGAATTGGTCACCTTTGGGGGCACGTTCCACCTACCACAGGACCCAACTACATGCTTTCCAATACTTGAAGCAAAACACAGAAGAGGTTAAAATAGGTAGAAATGATATTCCATTTAAATATGAACCAAAAGAAAGCATGGGTATCCTTGTTAATATCTGATAAAATCCGAGTTCAAAGCAAAAAGCATGTGAAATATCAAAGGAGCTGAACATATGTCATATGTGACATATGTGGTGACCATATGTGGTGAAAGGAAGAGAAGATTGAGTACTAACAGTCATTATATCTATCCCCCAAAGTGAAAAAAAGCTATTATTTATAGACCCATGTGCATAAGTGCATATATGAACAACCAGATTTGGAGATTTAACATATCCTCTTAGAAATGGTCAAATTAAAGACAAAAAAAATATGCAAAGTTATGGAAGACTTAAGCTTAACAGATATTTACATATAAATGTAAATAAGGCTGGTATATTATGAACCCCAAAGAATATACATACATTGGATCATACACTGGGCCATCAAGTAAGCCTTTGAACATTGAAATTATACACAATGCATTCTCTGACCACAGTATCATTAGGCTAGCAATTAATAAAAAGATCTAGAAAATTCCATTTTATATATATATATATGTATGTATATGTTAAACACTTGATCTTTGATCCAGTACTAGGGATCAAATGTACAACACGACTATAGTTAACACCGCTGTATGATACATATGAATGTTAAGATACTAAGTCCTGAGTTCTCATCAAGAGGAAAAAATATTCTTTTCTTTTTTTGCTTTTTCTGTTTTATTATATTTATATGAGATGATAGATGCTAACTAAATTTATTGTGGTAATCATTGTACCAAATATATAAGTCAAACCATTATGCAGTACACCTTAAATTTATACAGTGATGAACGTCAATAATATCTCAATAAAACTGGAACAAAAACACATCTTTTTCAGAGAATACACCAAATTATTTTAGACCATAAAGGATACTGAGTAAATGCATTTTGAAGAAAAATAAATATCATCTCAATAAGTAGTTCGTTTTTGAATAATCTATACATTATGATGAGACTTTCTCTTAGTACTAACTTCTAGCCAAGGTATGGTTTGCCCAAAGATTCCCTCCCCTCCCACAATATGGGTCAGGAGCAGGGTGGCTTGTGGATCACTGCAGTAGGATCTTGGTGTTTTTTCCCTACAATTTGCATCCTTTAGGCTTTCAGAAAATAATCACTAATGGAGATTATTCCAAGGCAGGGGAAAATAAAAGATGCTTATTTCTGTCTTCTGTTTGGAAGGAAAATATTCCAGAAGGGAAAAAGAAAGGAAGCCACAAATAATTATTGAAGGAAAAGAAAGGAGCCGATGATTCATAGTTTACGGGAGAATCTCAACACAGTTTTTATATTCAACTTTCATAACTGTCAGAGGGATTCACACACACACAGGAACTTACACGCAAAATGTGACATCTTTGCTTGGACAAGTCACAAAGAAATTTCCATTGCATTTCTGAATCCTGGGTCAACGTATAGAAGGGGGAAAACCCACTGACCACTAAGTTCCCTTCCTTGTAGACACTGGGCCTTATGTAATCAAAGCCGCTCGAATAACTCATCAGGCACATGGAATGTGGAAATTTCCCAAGGAGGGGCAGAAGAAGCAGAAAGAACATCTCAGCTGACTTAACAGTTTGAGGCAAGGCCTCTAGTCAGTGGTGATTGAGGGAGCAGAGATGGAAAGAGACCTGCAGTGTAGCCTTCTGCAGGGAAATTTTACTCCTGTGCATGGTACACGTGTCTAAAAGTGCTCTGCCATTCAACACCATGGAAAGAAGATTTGTTATTAATCAGAACTAGGGCATTTTCAAGAGCAATATATACTGGCTCAGATTTTCCCTCAATGTCACTGTGGTTCAGAGTTGCTTCCGGTACCCTCTTTCTGTCACTCCCCCAGTCCAGGCCTAACTGCTCACTGCTCTCAGTAAGGAGCTCTGGGGTCCTCCCTGCCCTGGGGCTCTGCACCTGGGCATGCTGTGCCCTGGTAAAGACAAAGGTGAAAAATACGTTTGGGCAACATCTTCCACTGAAGGTGCCAGAGATTTCATCAGGGATGGGGGTCAGCAAGGCTCTGGGAACTACCCCATCCTGAGATTGGATTTTTTCTTTTCTAGGCAAACATTCTGTTTCTTGCAATTGACTGAGTGGTGTTGCATCCATCAAAACACAACATCAGAAAGGGCTGGTATTGCAATCGGCAAAAACAGCCCAGCATGATTCCTGTGAGACCCAAGGATGAGGTCATTGACCATGCCTTGGGTAAGCCTCAATGGTACTTTACAGCCTATATCGCCAACCTTACCCTTAGGTCTATTTGACCAATGTCTGAAGAACTGGTCTCATGCACAGTTCAGGAAATGGATATCCATTATCCAGTTCATATCAGTTTCCCATGAAATGAAGTCTAAATTCACATATATTTACACCTAACCTCTTCCTTAGACCTATGTCCTGTGCTAGGACTCCAGCACTTAGTTACTACATATTCCAGTACATTCCATTTAAAGTCTGTCTCTCCTAAACCCAAAGTCTCTCTCAACAACTCTTTTGCCATTTCTCTGCTAATCTTCAAGGCAAACATTTGCAAGGGTTGTTAGTATTCAAATATTCCTCTTCCTCAATTCCCATCCTTTTCAACCCACTTCAATCAGGTCTGTCCAAGTACGTCACTCAATCTGTTCTCGTCAAGAACATCGGCAGCTTCTACGAGGCCCAATCCAGTGGTCATTCTTTACTCTTTTTTTACTTCAGCACGCAGCATCATTTGACCCGGCTGACTGCTCTATCCTTAGGACACTACTTTCTCATGAACTCAAGCTAATTTTGTTTTTGAATATAGTATTACATTCAGATTATTTTCTCGAACTTATCTTGTGATAGAGGTGTACTGAAGTCTTCTACTACGGTTATAGAGAAACAGATTCTTATTTGTTATTCTGTCATTTTTTCGTTATATATTTGGGTGTAATGTAAATAAGTACATACAGGATTAGGTCTTTTCTTGTGAATTGTTCCTTTTCATGAAGGGGTCTTATTTTTTCATAGCGAAGTATTTCACTACATTAATAAATGATCAAACATTTCTTCTGATAGACCAGGCACTTTTCTAAACGCCTTATGAATATTAACTTACAGAGTACTAAATATAAACTTAAGAAGTGTGCAGTAGTATCATTCCCACTTCAGATGTGAGAAAACTGGCATGTTACTTGCCTGAGCTCTTTGGCTAGAAAATGGTAGAGCCTGAATTTGAGCCCAGACAGTAGACACTCTTAACCACCAGCATATTCCTTGAGTACATTCTATATGCCAAGCACTTTTGGAGACACTGGTGTCTGTAGCAATGAATGAAACTCCACTTTTGCTATTGAAGCACTTAGGTTCTAATAGGGGAAGGACAGACTATAGAAAAATCAAGAAAACATGTTATTATAAGTGTCATGTAGAAAATGTAGAAAGCATTTTAAGACAGTTGAGAGGGATTGAGATCTTGCTAATTTACATAGAATAGAAAGGGATAAACTCTTAGTTAAGGAGCACTTGAACAGATAGCATAACAAGTTGGGACAGTGAGTCATACGAATTTGTGTGACTAAAGCAATATACTCATGCAAAGGTCTGGAAGACAGAGGCTAGTGTGACTGGAGTAGATCAAGTTGGGGACACTGAGGGAGTGGTAGAAGGTGATGTGGTCAGAGACTTGGTCGGTCCTGATGTTGTTGGGTGTTATGGTTCACTATTAGGTCTTTTCCTTATGCTATCAATGAGTTGGCATATCAGTTGGAGTCTCAGCAGGAAACAGAGGACACACTGAGACTAGGATGATTCAAGTAGAGTTTTCATAAAGGGGCTTCTCGGAGTTGTGGACAGCATGTAAGAACACCACAAAAGGTGGTTGGTACCCAGTGAGATGGTAAGTGCAGGGCTCTACTAACATCCCTAAGTCTGAAGGAGTAAGGATAGTGAAAAATTATCGAATTCTAGAAACAAGAGATGAGGGAAATGCATTCCAGGAGCTGAAAGGAGGTCAGGGGTAGCATCCAGCCCCAGGTTCTCCTGCAAGAAATTGCCAGGACTGACTAGAAATTGCCAGAGTGACTAGATGTCACTCTCTTTCATCCTTCTGATTTCATGTCTAGGCTCCCCATTGACCAAACCCAGCCAAAAGCCAAAAGGCAAGAAAGCCCGCTGACGTAGTTCATCTTCACTAATCTTCCTGGGTGAAGCAAGATAGAGAAGGTGGATCTACTGGGGCAAATGGAAGATATTCTGAACTGTGCAGCCCTTTTTTGCCTGAGAATGTACTCTTGTCAATCACCTGGGTGGAAAGTTCATATCCCTGCCCAGGAATCCCATCAGCTACTGTCCTGTCCTAGATGCAATCCAAGCATTGATACTCCCATGTGTAGTCAAAAATAGTTGCCATTGCAGGTGTTCTTCATGTAAGATGGGTTATGAGGTTCTTGGGAAGAATTGCAAACAATAATTAACCAACAGATCCTGGTTCCCAGAGGTGGACACTTCTACCAGGAGACAAAGTCAGAGTCCCATTGAACTTTACTACTGCTTATGAGGCAAACAGAATGAAAGAAGTCACTATGGCCTCTGGCACAAGTAACTCATCCCGAGGACAAGGGGCTTCTGTTATACAGTGAGGGCAAAGAAGACATTTGGCCTTCAAGTAATCCATTGGGCTGTCTTTTGATATTCTTTCCCCAATAATTAAGTGTAGCAGCTGTATCCTGTGAAGGGTGTGGTGATCAGGTGTTCAGATGACTCAGGGATGAGGAACTGGATCCTCTCTCCAGGTAAGCCACCCAGACCACCAGAAGTGCTTGTCAAGGGTGAGGGGAATCTAAATGGGACAGTAGGAGAAGTGGGATTGTAAGTATCAATTGTAGCATGAATAAAAGGTGCAGTCAAGAGCTGTCTGTAATTTGTCCCACTGATCTTCCTGTTCTAAGTTTCCCCAGTCAAGAAGACCAACCAGAATCCTAGTGCACTGACTGTAAGAAGCAAGTGCATCTGAGTGGCATAAGTGGTGGACCATAATGGAGACAGTGGTATATTTTCTAGGTTCTTATTTCAGGACTAAGTCACTCGCTCTTGTAGCTGCAGAAATTCTTCTAAGGGCTCATACTGCCAACCTCTCTGGGAATTTCCTTGGGCCAAAGGA
The DNA here is from genome assembly GCF_020826845.1 of Diceros bicornis minor. Lineage (NCBI taxonomy): Eukaryota > Metazoa > Chordata > Mammalia > Perissodactyla > Rhinocerotidae > Diceros > Diceros bicornis. Next base: position 671,363 of record NW_026690919.1, on the reverse strand, counting down.
AAGTGCCACACCTAAGATTGTGACCACTCCCAATAGCAGCCCACTTCCAATCACCGGTTCATGGGGGGAGGGAGGCGGATACAAAGGCCCAATTCCTTTGCCTCAATTTGAGAGACCCCAGAAGGGCCACTTCAGCTCCAGTGCTCCCATTGGGATCAACTGTGGTCTCCGTTTCTAACTTATCACAGTTCAATGTCTTCTGCCTAATCTCAGTTCTCTTCTTTAGAGATGGTTACCTCAAGCAAGTAACAAACTTTTTATGCCAAAGTTTCTTCATCTGTATAATGAGAACAATGAGATTGACTACTTCACAGACTTGTATTAAGGATTCAATCAGCTGACATATGTAAAACATTTATGAGACTCCCAGTATACAGGAAACATTATATGTTTCATCTTTTATTGTGAATTAATTAAAATCCATTACAGGATTATACTGAGCAAAATGAGCCACACACAAAAAAGAGTAAATATTGTATGATTCTATTTGTATGAATTCCAAGAACAGTCAAAAAATAGTCTGTGGTAGGAAAAATAATCAGAACAGTGGTTGCATCTAACCTCAGATTGTGGAGAAGGGGTGAGGCAGGAGCAAGGATTGACTGAGAAGGGACATGGAGGAACTTTATGGGATGAGGAGAACGTTCTATATCTTGAAAGGAGTATAGGTTACATAGGTGTATGCATTTGTCAAAATGCATTCAGTTCTACACCTAAGATCTATGCATTGTGCTATGTGTAACATATGCCTCCATTAAAATCAGATTCATTTTCCTAAGTGAAAGAAGCCAGAGATGAAAAGCCATTTATTGTAGATTCCATTGTACTCCATTTGGGGAAAGGCAAAACTGTCAGGAAGGACAAGAAATCAATGGTTTCCGGGGCAAAGAGTAAGAGAGGGGGATGACTACAAAGGGACAGCACAAAGGAATTTGGGAGTGATGGAATTGTCCTATCAAGACTGTTCATGTGTGTATCATGTTAGATCATGACTGTGTTGATGGATACACAACTCTATGCATTTGCCAAGACCCACAGAACAGTACATCCCAGAGTGGATATTACTGTAGGTTAAAAAAATTAATCCACCAGGTAGTGAAGGGAACATAAAATGGAAAACAAGCTATAACAAATGAATCTAAATGTATTGCAAATGAATAACATAGCCACAATGAAGGCTATGAAAAGGAAACCAAAATTATTTTGGAAACCTATGTTTTACCAGATCCTGTAAGCCTGGATCAAAAGAACTGATCAGAAATCCTGTAGTCTAGTTCATAAAAAATGTTTCTCAGAAGGGTATCGGTTAGCAATTCTGAAACTAATTTATGCATACACTAGACATGAACAACTAAGTAAATATATTGTAGATGATGAGAGCCAGTGTATCACAGTCAAAGAAAAATGTTATAAACAGGGAAAGAGAGAAGGCTGGCTCTTATTCCAATCCAACTGAGGCGTTGGATTGGAATAAGAGCTACCATTATCAATTCATGCTTTTCACGGATGGATGGGTAGATAGATAGATAGATACATAGATAGATAGTAGATAGATAGATACATAGATAGATAGTAGATAGATAGATAGATACATAGATAGATAGAGAGATAGATAGTTAGTGTGTGTATGTAGAGGACAGTATAGATTCATATCTTTTCAAGGCCTGACTGCTCAGAAGGCCTAGAAGAACGACACACCAGTAATAATGAGAATACCTATCAACCACCCAGAAATTGGTTACTAAGATACTATTCTAAAGAAAAAGGAAGGAACCAGGGCTCTCTTGAGGAATACTGGATTCCAGGGCTATGGTAGAGGAAATACAACCTGACCATGAAATATCTCTGAAGGATATTCTAGTGTAAAATAAAGATTCACAAAAGGAAACCCCCAAAATCTGACTAAAAATCCCCCTTCAGGTCCTTGAATAACACCTAACTTGTGCATGTGCAGGGAACGAATCTAGGAGACTTAGAAGAGAAAAGCTACTGAAAACTGAATATTGTGCAGAAATTTCGGAGATCACACATGCCAGGAGTGGGAGGTTGGCTTTTGGATTCATCTGGAGTGGAATGACCTTGATAAAAGAAAAACAAGTCCTAGCTTTCAATTATGACCCTAGAAATGTCACAGCCTGAGAGTCAGTGCCACACACTAAGAGTAAGGATTACATCTTGGGAGTCAGTGTAAAACTGAAATATATATGTCCTTTTAGGGTCTAAAACCTAGCCTTCAGAGGCTCAGGGTGATCCATTCGTACTACAAACCTAATCTTTAGAGGAAGGCAACATGATTAAGACCTTACGAGGTATTGTTCACAAGATCCAGCACACAATAAAAGATTAATAGACATGCAGAGCAGCAGGAAAATGCTCTCAATTATGAATATATAAATCAGTAGAAGCAGACCCAGAGACAATCCAGATACCGGAATTAGCAGACAAGGACTTCAAAATAACTATGAATAAAAGGAAAGAAACCTGGACAATTGTAGAAAATGAAAGACAAACTAGAAATCTTTAGAGCAACCAAAGAAAAAGGACACGTTTCTTTCAAAAGAGCAATAGTAATTCTGGAAACTTTTCAAAAGAAACTTTGGAAGCAGAAGACATGAATGACATCTGACAGATAAGGGTTGAATGGGAGGGGAGAAAAAGCTGCCAATTTAAATTTCTCTGACTTAAGAAAAATATTCTTCAAAAATGCAGACAAATTAAAGATATTTTTCAAATGGGGTTTAAAAAAACAAGCTAGAACAATTAAACAGCAGCAGAACTGAAATTCAAGAAACTCTATAAAGAGAATTTTCAGGGTGAAGGAAAAGAATTCCACACAAAGACACATAATGTTAGGAATGATCATCAGCAGGAAAGAAAATGTATGTAAATATAATGAATATTGACTGAATAAAATAACCCTGTATACTTTTACAACTTTTATGTAAGTTTAAACATTTTCAAAATATAATGCTTTTAAAAACATGTTGAACTGATACCCGAAAAATAGCGATGATGGAAGCACCTCCAAGAAAATCTTCACTCCACCCCGCAAGACTAGAGATTATGGAGCCCCAGCAAATGGTGCTCACAATCTGCCTCCAACAGCAGATGTGACAGAAGCCCTAGAGAGACATCACCAGTTCCTTCCAAAACTAGAGGCAACCAGACCTCAGATAACAACTGTCATCCACAAACACAAATGCTGGGGTCTGAGCATCAAGACCTCCATTCCCCCAGAACTAGAAATTATGGGACTCCAGCAAGCACCCCCTAGTCACTTCCAATTCTAGAAATGACAGCAGTCCCATAAGTAACACCCTTAGCTGCTCCTCAACACTAGACAATGGGAAGGCCCAGCCCAGTGACCCACCCAGTCTATGCCAACAATACAGACAAGGGCAGACCCAGAAAGTGAGACTTCCGATCTCCCCCAACACTAGAAAAAAGGAGCTCTATAAAGACCCCTCCAGAGCCCCCTGACTAAAGACACATGGAATCTCACGCAATTAACCCAATCCTCTCCCTGAATTAGAGACAATGGCCCTCCATGATGTGACCCCTTCCTGTCACCCCAACACTTGAAAGGTGGGATCCCCGTACAAGCAGTGGTCCTCCAGTCTCCAAGCACCAGATACAACAGGAAACTCAGTCTCATGCCTCCTAGTTATCCCCAAAATAACGAGGGCTCCATCAAATGACGGAAGCTTCAGCAAGTGCTCCCCCATATTCCTGCAAGATTAGAGATGTTGGAAACCCCAAAAACCAACTTACAACCCCCTATACACCAAGAAGAAAGGAGCCCCAACCAATAGCACACCATTTTCACCCAACACAAAGCCCAGCTCGCCTCTTGACTACTTGGACTAGATATGAGTATACCCAGCAATGAGTAACCCAGTCTCCCCCCCAAGAAAAGCAATGACCAGAGTCTCACGAGGCAACACGCCAGGTTCTCCAGTGTAAGTGTCAAACAGATCCTCAGAAAACTCCCTCTCTTCCCATTATCAAAAAATAAGAGTCTATAGAAGCATCACCAAGCAGTACTCAACACAAATGAGAGGAGACCACAATGCAAGTCCCTCAAGTCCCTCCCAACAGGAGACGACTGCCCCTGTGGGGAATCCTCCCTAATCCCAAACACAAGGAACATTCTGAGCCCCAGCTGGCAACTCGTCAGCTTCCTCTTGCTGTGTAGATGTCTCTGTCCCCAACTGTAGTGGATAGATAGAGCCCCGTTCAACCTAAAATCCCCTGCCCTGGGGAATGTTGAGGACCCAGTCTCAGAATAAGGAACACAGCAGTTGTCCTGACAAGCCACCAAACACCCCCAAGCTCCCCTTCTACAGAAGGTGACAGGAGCCCAGGACGCAAACTTCCCCTCAACATTTCCTGCTCTACCAAACCCCTCTTATCTGTTGCACATCCTGCTGACCTTCAGAATAACCTCTACTGCTAAAAGAGTCACTAGGAGCCAAGAAAGGCTGGAGCTGGGGGAGAGGCTGAGAAGGATAGAGAGGGGAGAGGAGTAAGAGTAAAGGGAAAGATGAGACCTTCCATGTTGTCCCAAACACAGCCATGAATTCCAGAGGCCCCAAACAGCTCCAATCAAACCAGGTTCTCAGGGGTGAGCAGGAACAGAAGAAAAGGAATTCTGGGCTTATGAGGAGAGGCGGCCTGGAGGAAAGGGGGGTGTGTAGGCTAGCAGCCAAGATAGCCACCAATGGTACCTTCCACCTGTGTTTATGCCCTGTGCAGCCCCCTCCTACATTCGATTAGCTGTGAATTGCCATGAACCCAAGTGGTCAATACAGTGCTGCAGAAATGACAGTGTCTGACACCTGAGGCTACATCATTAACCACACTGAAGCTGCCTCCTTGGTCTCTTAGATTGCTCCCTCTCTAGGGGAAGCCATCCACCATGCCATGAGGATGCTCCAGTAGCCCTGTGGAGAGGTCCACGTGGAGAGGAACCAACTTGCCAGCACCAAGTGCTCACCATTCAGTGAGCCACCTGGGAAGATCTTCCAGCCTCAGTCAAATTTTGAACTTTAATGACTACGTATGCTAACATGTTTAGGAGTGAAGTCTACTGTTGTTTGCATCGTACTTCAAAACGCATTAAACGGAGATGGATTCTTGGGTGATAAACGGATGGAGGTGGCAAAGTAAACATAGTAAATTGTAACTGATGGAATCTAGGTGGTGGACTGTCTTCATTAGGGCTGCCGTAGTAAAGTACCACAGACGGAGTGGCTTAAACAGCAGAAATTTACTTTCTCATAATTCTGGAGGCTGGAAGTCCAAGATCAAGGTGCCTGCAGGATTGGTTTCCCCTGAGTCCTCTCTCCTTGGCTTCCAGATGACCATCGTCTAGCTGCCTCTTCACGTTGTCATCCCTCTGTGCATGCGTGCCCCTGGCGTCTCTTGGTCTGTGTGTCCTAATCTCATCTTATAAGGACACTGATCAAATTGGATTAGGGTCCACCCTAATGGCCCTATTTTATCTCAGTTACTTTCTTTTAAGTCACAAACTCCAAATAAAGTTACAATAAGAGGTACTAGGGATTTGGGCTTCAACACGTGACTGTTGAGGGGACAGAATTCTGTCCATAACGTGACTGTTCACTGCAAAACTCTTTCAAATTATCTCCCTGCCTGAACATTTTTCCTGATAAAGTGGGTGCAGGTGGTGTGCTAAGGCAGGAAAGAAAAAACGAATTGTTAACAAAAAAATCATGTTGGAACCCCCAGTTGTTCTGTGGAATAGGGATTATCATAGATTTAACGGTACAGATTAAAGCTATGAAAGTCCTATAAAAAACCAAAGGATAAGTATTTTATATATAATCTCAGAGAAGAGATGGTCTTTTAAAACTATAACAAAACAAGAACCGAAATTAACACGTTTGATTTCCTTTCAAAAAATCTGCATGGCAGCAACAACTAGAGGCAAAGACAAAAACAGGAAAAGAGGAGGATGTTGGCAACTCATCACAAAAAGCTAATTTTTTAATATTAAGGAACTCTTACCAACCAAAAAAGACAAAGAATCCGTTGGAGAAATGGACAAATGGCGAAGAACAGTTCACAGAAAATAGAGAATGCTCTCAGTATAAGAGATGATTCTCAACTTCGCCCACCAAAGGAAAGATAAGTAAAACACCAAAATTCTTGTTTTTATTTATCAGATTAGGAACACTTACTGTTTGTTTAATATGTTGATCTGTTAGGATGTAGAGAAAGTGACACTCCGACAGCACAGTGAAGAGGGGGTGAACTTGAACAACCAGCGAAGCCCGGGACTTGGCGGGGAGAGACGGAAAGAGCCGAACTGTGGCAGTGAAATCGGAGAAAGCCGAAACCAGACGGAGAGAGACGAACCCGAACCACTGAGCCGAGGAGCGGCGGGGACAGGCGGAGGGAGCCGAACAGGCGGAGAGAGACGAAGATAAACGGAAAGAGCCGAAGATGTGACGACACAGCGGAGGCCAGGCGGAAGGGCTCGACGCCTGGTTAGAGGAGCCGAGCCCAGCCGAAAAGCGGCGAGAGGCGGCGGAGAGAGCCGAGCCCCGGGGCCGCGGGGAAGGGCTGAAAGGTCGTGGGCGGTGAAGCGAGAACAGGCGGTTGGCGCCTCAGAAGGAAGCGGAGGCGAGGACGGCGACGATGAAGGGGACCGAGCTGCATGGGGCCCTGGATGTAAAGTCCGGAGCCTTCCACGCGCCCGAGCCGCCCCGAGCGCCCCCCCCCCGGAGGGTCGTGGACCCGGTCCCCGCTGCCCTCCTCCCCGCTCCCCCGGCCCCGCCGCTGCCCACAGGGCGGGGCGCTCTGGCCGGACAGCGGCGTGTCCTCCGCCCACGACGAGGACGCGCGTGTCCCCGCGGCTGCATCCTCCGGACGTGATGGCCGCGTGGAGTCTGGCGCAGGTGTCCGCGCGGGGACTGACCCCGGGGGTGCAGCCTCTGACCCGCGCTGAGCCCGCGGACCCAGCCCGTGGGGAAGCCGCTGGGGGGCAGTGACCACGCGGGCTGACCGGGGGTCTGGGAAGAGGCCCCCATCCTAGACAGAGGCTGGAATGCGAACTGTGGGCCCCTCCTGACCGTCTCCGCACTTCCAACACCAGCGCCAGGCTCTCACTCAGGGCTCTTGATTGTGTGAAACAGGATTGTTAGAGGGATTGCTCACGGAGCCTCTGGGAGGACCTGGACCGGCTGGAGCCCCGCTGAGGCCGCTTCTATTAGCTGCTGTCCAAATCCATCGTCATCAGAGCGTAGGTCCCTCTCCTGGGTCAGAGTCTGCGTGGGTGCGTCTGATCCACAGAACTGTGCCCTGGCTACAGTGGGGAGGCGGGAAATGGACGTGTCTGGCATTTTCTGCTGTTAAATCTGGAAGCTGGTGTTATCTCCCCCCAGGATCATAAAGTGAGGGAAGCCCTCAAACATAGGATAGGGGTTCAGTGGCTGAGAAACCAAGAAGGATGACAAATTCTACTAGGAGGCCCTACTTTAAGTTTTTTAAGAGGAACCCCTGGAGACCACTTATGTCAGCAACCTTGGGAATTTCCGCTCTAATTATTTATGAAGGAGAAATGGCGGGGAAAGCCATTGCCCTCTTCAGCAAAGCAACAGAGACGCCACAGGAGAATGAACCAGGGTGGAACATCCCATACAACATCTCCAAGAAAGAGTCCTTCATTCGTGAAAAATCACATTGATCTCCCTCCACCGCCCAGCCCCGCCAAAATGTCGTGTCAGTTGATGTAAGAGATTAATGATCTGTAAACTTTCTCGCCCCTCTCCGAATCTCTGAGGGGCCTCACATCTCATGTATTTGATAGGATTTTGTTAACCTCTCCAAATCTCTGAGGGGCCTCACATCTCATGTATTTGATAGGATTTTGTTAACCATTACCGCAGGGTAGGGATGGGGAGGCTGGGACCCCAATGAACAACCTTTTATTGAGAAGCCAGTGCTCTGCAGCCAGACAAGCTGGGGCTCTAATTCCAGCTCTGTAACCACGTCAAGTTGCTCGCCTACAAAAAGGGAGGGCAGACTCTACCTCATAGGGTCATGGTGAGAATTAACTGAGATTATATATGCAAAGCATATGGCACAGCTCCCACTGAGTGTTTCCTTTTATTCTTGTTAGTTAGGTATTATCTGGAGAATAAAGGAGCAGTGGCTTGGAGGACTGGTGAGGACATGAAGGAAAAGAGTTGAATCAAGAAGAAATATTTACCAGATGCCTACTGTGTGCCAGGCACCGTTCTAGGCTCTAGAAATGTCGCAGTGAATGAAATACACATAAGCCTCTGCCCTTGTGGGAACTGTAAATGTGTAACCAAGTGGTAAATCCATCTGTTCACTCCTGGAAGCCCAGGCGTAAATCCACAATTAATTACCAAAGCCACAAGGAAAAGAGGAACAGGGAACCGCACGTACACAAATGCATACACACAAACAACCACAAAGCCTGGCGTAGGTCTGACAACTTGTCTTGGATTTTCTTAACAAGAACCTAAACCAATTGCCATCCTTCCTTCATTGAGCGCTCACTGTACACCAGGCATACGGGGGCATCAAGACATTGCGTAATTGGCAGAGGCGCTCAGCAAACCTGGTTTTCAACTCCTGAGCCCGTGTATGCTTTCTCCCACACCTCACTCACCATCAGGGAACTCAAGGAGTCTCTTCCTTTCCTCCCCAACCCCTTCCTCATCATGACTGATTTCCTTTTATGCAGAAATCTGAAGTAACCCAACAGATATTTTTAAAGCACAGCCTCAGACACCACGGTGGGAATCTCCAGCCGTCTTCTCTTAAACGATTCTTCAGTCCTTGTCCCACAACCAGAAAGGCCTGCTGTCAAGCCGCAGAAGCATGCTGGGGTTGGGGTTGGCCTCTGTCTGCTGCCACACAGGGACACGCAGGAGGGAGGCCCTCGGGGTTAGGGCGCATGAGAGGCTCATCCAAGGTTAGAGACCTCCCAAGTCTGACGGCAAAAGACCGCTTCATGACGGGCGGAGCTGGCGGGGGGAGGTTAGCAGGGAGCCTCGGCAGCAGTCCAGAGCCTTGGGTGGGCACCACACGGAGAGGTTCCAGCCCTCCCTCTGGCACTGACTTGGGGCAGTAAGTTATGCGTCCTCTCTGAGCCTCAGTTTACTCCTTTATGAAATGGGCGAACAACAGCGTCAGCCTTTAGGGGCCACTCTGAGGGTCCAGAGAGATAGGATGGCGCAGCCCGTGGCATTCGGTGACACCCACTATAATAATCATGATAAAAACGTCCACTCCTTCTGCTACTATAACTGTGCTGTTCCCAAGGCGCCGGAGTTTGCCTCCGGACATGTGGAAACAGAATCCCAAAGTGTAAACATGCACCTGAAGTCCGGGGTAGCCACGGGCCTCGATCCCAGGAAGGGGATGGAGGGATTCTACAGTTCCCCGCCCCGGGCAGCGTCACCTAGCAGCAGCGACCCCAAGGGACCCCCCGGTCTGTCACCCTCGACTCCGGCTCCTTACCGTGTGCGCCCCGCGCATTTGGCTGTCCGTGGCCTCCCGGACCCAGGGACCCCACTTCTCGGAGGCGACCCAGAGAGGACGTGTGTCCCCTCTCCGGAGCGACTTGGGGTCGGAGAGAGCCAGGCACGGGTCCGAGGCGCGCTCCGGAGAGGCGCCCGCGGCAGAGCAGGCACTGGCGCAAGGTTGCTCCAGCCCGGGGCCGGCACGCGGGGCGCGGAGCCGTGAGCCCAGGCGGGCAAAGACCAAGGTCAGCGGCTTCCCGCCCCCAGGGGAACCTGAGTGACCGCCCCGGCCACCCGCCTCCCCACCCGGGAGGGCTCTTGGTCCACAGCTGGGGCTCCATTTTGGCGAGGGATCGCCTCCCCACCGCGCGACTCCCCGCCCACTCCCGGACCCCAGACTCACCCTCTCCGGGGTACAGGTGGCCCGCGGCGCCCATGGCTGGGGTCCCGACGGATCAGAGCGCGCGGCGCCGGCCCGCGAGGGTCGTGCTCCGAGGTGGCCGCCCGAGGGGCGCTGGGGGCGCGTCCTTTTCTTCCACGCCCGCGGCCCTCGGGTCGCAGCCCCCGCCCGGGAGGCTCCTTGAATCAGCCGCCGGAGGGGCGCGCGGCCTCGGCCGCTACAAATCCGGCGGCGCGGCTCGGCGGAGGCGGCCCCGACCCCGGGCTACTGATGCCGTAGAACCAACTGCTTCCTGCTGCCTGGAAGTGGGTTTTAGTGAGGCTGGCTGTGCGGTTCACCCTAATGAAGAACTTTCTAACAGTGAGATCCAAACAAAAACGGAATGGGCTGCCTTATTGGCAGCATTTTCCAAAGTCAGTCCATGATGTAAGGAAGTAAGATAAGTTAGTTCTGTGATTATAGAATTCAGAGTTCGAGAGGGAAAACAAGCATTGTTCACATAGTTTCAGAATAGTCTAATCAGAAATGTAATAGAGACACATGCATGATGCTTTGGGTACCCAGAGAATCAAACTCTGCCTGGGGTGGGGACAGGGAAGCCTTCATAGAGGAGGAGGCACTGGAACTGAGTTTTGAAGATCAAGTAGGAATTTTCCAGGCAGCTAGGGGAGGGAAAGTTGTTCCAAGCAGAAGAAATAGATCACATGAGCTGTATGGATTGGTGGTTAGGAGAGTGTACCCAGGAGCTTGGATCCCAGCTCAAATACTTTGTAGCAACATGACCTTGAGCAGCTACTCAACCTCAGTTTTTTCATCCATAAAATGGATGGTGATAATTTGGGTCACAGGCATTGTTGTAAAGATTATATCAAAGCATGAATGTTAAGAGCTTAGTACCTGCCACACAGCAAGTGCTCAATAAATTGTAAATACTACTAATTCTCTGGAAGGGGAAAGCATTAAAGAGTTCTGGCTGGATGATCTGCACTTAGCACAGTGCCAGGCACATAGGACATTCTTGTCAATGTCGACTCCTGTTATTATTATTCAACATCATGACCCCTTCCATGGTCAAGCCTGACCTTGTCCAGTTCATCCTCATGAGTGCTGCTCTGTGATGCCCTTGTCCTTACTGGGTAGAAACCCACCTGCTCCTTCTCTGGCTTCTGAGATCCCTTAGCAGAGTCTTTAAAAATCCACTCATTCCCAACCCCACTGGCTTACAACAGGGTTTTTCCACCTTGGCATTATTTGTGGACAGATAACTCTCTGTTGTGGGGAGCTGTCCTGTGCACTGTATGAAGTTTAGCAGCACCCCTGGCCTCAACCTACTTGATGCCAGCAGCACTTCCCTCCCACCATCTAGTCAGGAAAACCAAAAATGGCTCCACACATGGCCAAATGTCCCCAGGAAGTAGAATGAGCCTGCTCACACCTTTCAGTCAACTTACAGCCAATCAATCCCCCCAGTCGCCAGTACCCCAGCTGGTAAAGAGCTTCTACTGCAGACTCCTGTCCAGGGCTATTTAAGTGTCCAAATGAACCTGGTCTTGCTCTGTGCACTCACATGTCCTCACCCTGAAAGGAGCTGACACCGACTGAGTGCTGACTGTGTAGCAGTCATCTGGCTGTTTTATGTGCTTAATGCTTTAATCCTCCAGTCCTGGAGATGGATGGTGGAGATGGTTGCACAACAATGCGAATACACTTAATGCCATGGACAGTGCACTCAGAAGTGGTTAAAATGGTAAATTGTGTTATGTATGTTTTATCACAATAAAAGAAAACAGTGCCTGTATGTATTGTTATTTATATGTGGTGTTTTTTTTTTTTTTGGATAAGATAGAGGTTGAGAGAAGCATAGAGACTTGTCCAGTATCACCCAGCAAGGAAGTAATAGAGCCAAGATTTGAACAAATAGGGATTTGATTTCAAAGTCCCTATTTTTATCTTGGCATTCTACACCCCGCCTCCAAAAAAAAAAAAAACACTGTAATATATATTTCAGGAGTTTTTACACACTCACACGCACACACTCTGTCCTGTGAGTCCTCAAACTCACCTTTCCTTCCAAGGTGCCCAGAGGGTCCCACTGTTCTTGATGCATCTTTTAAAAAATGCAAAGCCCTGGATATTTGGAATCTCTAACCAGCAGTTCCTCAGAGGCTAGCAATTCTGGTTGTGGTCCCCTAGTGTCATGAGCTTCTGTCAAACTCTTTCCCCCCCAAGACCTCTTTTGGAAAATATGTTTCCACCCACCCAACCTCCCCAACCCCTGCCCTGCCAGTCACACAGCCAGAGCTGGCAGAGTTAGCCATGACTCACTTGAATCCGGGCTGGCTTATCACACTGTGACTCCTAAATCAATACTTCTCATTTGGGTTGAAGAGAAGCCCCTTCAGCAACTTTCCAAGTGTGGTTTTACCTCTTTCTTTCCCCATTTTCATTAAGGATGCCAAAATTTGGGTCTGAGGACCCCTTTGTTGACACTGAGTGACCAGGGTGAAGACACCAGCATTATTTCCCTTCTTGTTGCCAGTAAAACTCTCACATCTCTCCAGGATGGCCAGGCATGAAATGGACCCTTGATCATCTTAATAATCAAATGACATTTTGCAGGACACTGTCATTTATATTATTTATTTAAGCCTCACAATCCATTAGCACAGCTTAAGAATCCACAGCAGAGCTCACTCAATAAACAGTTGTTGAATGAAGATATTCTGCAAGGGAAACACTATTTTGGTTGGAACTAATTTTAATGACAAATTGGCTGAGAGAGTAGATGTGACTTACCTAAAGTCACACAGCTACTAAGAGGGCAGACTAGGATTTGAATTCCTATTTGTCTGATTCCAAATCATAAGTTCTCTCAACACGGGATGTTGCTTCTTTCCTGGAGTTAATGCTCAGCTCTTCTGCCCAGGAGGCCAGAACTGAGAACTCCCCTAGGGGATCACAGTTGTGGATAGCCAGTCCTCAGAAGGTGAGCTGAAGGTGCCCCCAACCCATGATATAAAGTTTGTTCTGGTACCAGCCTCATGACCAAGGTCACGTGCCCATGCCTGGCTGCTTCCAACAGCTTTTATGGAAGGTCAGCATGGGTTGACCTTCAAGATGGATTGAACATCAACATAGATGACTTCCTGCTGTCTAGAGGCCTGGCCTTCTTGGGTTCACAGCGATGAAGACAGACAGGGAAAGAACAAGCACAACTCAGACTCAACTCAGCACGTTTGTGGGAAACAACATGAGCAGTTCTTTGGATTCATCCTGCCATGAATGTCTAGTCTCTCAATCATGCCTAGACGCCCAAGGTCTCCACAAGGCTGGGTTCCAAGGTGTTTCCCCCACTTACCATGGTCTGTGTGTGGAGTGAGGGACCTTTCTCAACACCCCATGAGCATGTCAACCCCCTCATTCCAAGACAGTCTCAGATAAAACCTCCCTGGATTCCAGCATCCTGGGCTTAACCAGTGCTGCCTCTGTCTGTGCAGAGATAGTTGTCATCGCCTGGGTATGGAAGCTCCAGGGAGAGCTGTTGCATCAGAAACCCCTCTGGGTCTACCTTTCTGCTGGAGAGAAAATTGGTTGCAATGGGAGCCTAGAGCCCTTTATGTTTGGATTGTCGCTGGAGGATCATGGAATAACATTTACTCATCTCACAACCACAGAAGGATGAGCAGCACTGATGTGGATAATTGAATGCGACAAACATCCAAGTCTTTTCGTTTAGATCCAATTAGGAAGAGGAGATGAGGGAATCCATTATTGCAAATGGACCCATGCTCTAAAACAAAACCAATTCTGATGTCCAGGAGACCTCTTCTGAGTTAAATAATGAGACAGTGATGGTGGTGGAACAGCTAGGAGGCAGCTTCACTGGCTTGAGACATTTCTTCCTCTTCCATTCTTGAGGAGCCTGCAAGTCTCAGGAGATGCAATGGTCAAGAGATAGATGACTCTAGTGCCCATGAACTTATTATGTGTCTACAACCAGAGCCAAAGGAAAGGGCAGAGACCAGAGAGCCAGGCTATCCTCAACAAAGTTGCCCTCTGCAGAAAGTCACAGGCAAGGCCAAAGCAGAGTGATTTACCCAGAGCTCTGCTCAAACCAAAGCTGAGTCAGACAGGTGGCAACAAGGTGTAACCAAGACAGAAGCAGGAACAAGTGACATATGCTAAGGACTTTATTTATAGTAGTAACTATTAGCAAATTCCTTGTACCATGCCACCACTCTCTACTCCCAAGTGCATGGCAGATGTTAGTCATTGATCTCATTGTTTTCTACCTCTGACCTTAGATGGAGCTTCCCAACCTAGCACACCATACAGCCAGAGCTTACAAATTGGATTTGACATTCATAATGAAATCTTCTTTCCAAGCAGATTCTAGACCAGGACTCAAAGAAGTTGGGATAGTCTGCATGGAGATAAAGAGCTTGTACCAGAAAGTTATTCCACACACTGCTTCCTTTGTTGAGAAAGTCTTGTTCTGGAAGAAATGTCAGTTGAACTAAAGGTTAGTGATGCTGTTGATTGACAGTCCATCCCAAAGTCATTTCCCCCTCAAGGGCCAATAAGAGCTCATGGACCACACTTTGCATAGCACTGCCATAGACCATGAGATCCTGGACAGGAAGTATCCTGCTATTATTCATTTCTGTGTAACTGCTACCCAAGGTACATGGACACTTCAATGTTTGTTGAACAGACAGGGATGGAACAGACAGGAGTTTGGAAAGAGAAATCAGGATATGGAGAATTGGACAGGGGATCTTGGATCCTCAACACCTAGCATGCTGACTTGCATCAAAGATGGATGGATGGGTGGATGGGCAGGTGGGTGGATGGAAGGGTGTAGGAATGGAAAGAACAAGCCATGATTCAAGTTATTTGTGGCTGAGTCATGTTGTTCTAAGGAACAGATGAAGAAAAATAAAGATGAAAAAGAAATTGTTAGTAGTCTTGGTGTGTGCCTCAAATATTTGTCCTTGCATACCACCTTCATAATTTTGCCATTTCCATGTTCCATCCACACTAACGTTTTCTCAATACAGGTATCTCCTGCTTAATGTCAGTTGTCCACTCCTGAAAAGCAGATGCACACAAAACTGTCTATTGGAACCCTATATTCCATTATTTAAATGGGAAAAGTTGTATTTTACATCAACCCCAAACTCTCAACCAATCTCCTGAAATATAGCTAAAACCAGTGAAACGCTTACGTATCAGTAACAAGCTATCATGCTGGGATATGACATACTTAAAACATTGCTTCCTGTTGACTGAGAAATGAACAGAGCTATTAACAGTGTGAAGTCATATTTCTTTTCCATTGCTTCCTTTTCCAAGATTTTCTTCACTCTCTCAACTTTTGGGGAAATCATTGGACAACACTAACCTTTGCTTTTGTCAAAATGTAGACGGTCCTTGAGGAAACAAGTTCATGACAAGCACATAACAGCAGAGAATGACTCACATTGAGTGTGATGTTGTCATAACCTCTCGGCACCAGTAATACCTGAGACGCACACTCTCCTTTGTTACCACTTGGGACACTTTTTCTATACACTGTTTTGTTTAAAGTCTTGTACTTAGCTTGGTGTCAATGTCAACTTTTCCTCTGTAACTATGGGCCAGAAAACATTATATTGAGAGACAGACACATTTTATGAAGTTTGGGCATTAACAAGACATTTTTGCATTCTACTAGGAAAAGTTTAAACAGGGAGATAGTCTGTGTAATAGACCTGTGTTTTTCTTTAATCACTCACTTTTAGTTGTTTTTTTAGAATTTACTTAATTTCCTCTTTTATGCTGACAAGTCATCACCATTAGCCTTTGGAAAAGATAAGCGTAAAATGATGGAAATGGCTGAAAAAAATAACACCAAGTCTTTTCTCAGGGTTTCTAACTTTTTACATGAAAATTTTTAAACCTACAGAAAAGTGGAAGGAACAACCATGTACCCTTAACTAATTGTTACTCTTTTGCCACATGGCTTTCTCGCTTTACATACATATAAACACACGACCACACTCACTTTCACATAACATCAAATTCACAAATTCATGTGACGCGAAATACACCTAACATAAAATTAACCATTTTAAAGTGTATAATTCCATGGTATTTAGTATATTCACAAGGTTGTGCAATCATAACCTTTATCTAGTTCCCAAAATTTTCCATCACCCCAAAGAAGACTCTATATTTATTAAGTAGCTAACTCCCATTATCAATCCCCCGGCATCTGGCAGCCACCTATCTGCCGTCTGTACCCACAGATTTACCTATGGTGGATATTTCATATAAATAGAATCATACAGTATGTGACCTCTTTTGTCTGAATTCTTTTACTTATTATAATGTTTTAGAGGTTCATCCATGTTGTAGCATTGTTGTAGGCTGAGTTATAGCTCTTCAAAATTCATATGTTGAAATTTTAACCCCACAGGAGCAGAGAACCCAGCTGTATTTACAGATAGAGTCATTAAAGAGGTAATTATGTGAAAATGAGGTCATTTGGATGGGATCTAATCCAATATGACTCATGACCTTATATGAAGAGAGCAGGGATAATGTAAGCAAAATGGTGGAATGGGAAGCCCCAGACTTCTTTCCCCAGCATGGACATACTGATTTAACAATACATAGATTATTTCCCTTTGTGAAATCCAGAGACCAGTTGAAAGGCTCCTGTACCTCAACTGAGCATGAGATCAGCTGCATTGAAGCCAGTAGGAAAATACACGACACCATCTCACCATAATTCCTCCCCCATCATAGCACCACACAATCCAGGAGGAAACCCCCAGCTCCCAGATTCTCCCTGAGAAAGGAAGGAAAGTGCTGTACCACACATCCCATATTCTAGCATTTTCAGGGGCTGCCTGAAGGACTGGTTTCTGTCTTGCCTGAGTCTGAGCACTGATGGGAAAGTGGCCCAGGTTGGGAGCCACTGAGAACAAAGGTGATGGTTTAGACTAGTGTGCACTCCCTGGCCATAGACCTTTCCCCATGTCAGCACAAGGCAAGTGAGCTAAAAACCCCCAGTCCTGGCTTCTCCTTGAGGAGGGAAAGAATTGGAGAATTTGTCCAACATTCCAGCCTTTCAGGGGGTTACCCAATGAACTCACATCTATATAAGAGATTCTTCTCTGAGAATCAACCAGTCCCAAAAAGAAAGAAAAAGCTACCACTACGGAATCCCCAAGGAAACAGCCCAGCCAGGTCACCCTAAATAGAAAACCAAGTAAACAGGCTAACACACGTGCATAGAGCTTCCCATCAACTCTTTTACCCAATTAACCAAAAACATGTCATACAAGGGACAGAGACCGAAACAGTCATTCTGAAAATAAAGGCACTTTGGAGGAAACAGACTTTGAGGGAAGAAGAAATTAAAAAGAAATTCTTAGTAATATTAGAAATATAACTGAATAGAACTCAGAGATATAACTACAAAGATAATAACCATGAAACAAAGGATTTTATCTTTACTTTAAATAACAAAAAAAATCTTTTAGAATGTTTTTAATGATAGGAGACATGAAAAACTCAATAGAAGTGTTGAAATATAAAATTTAGGAAGACATCACAAAAGAACAAAGAGAAAAATAGTAGAAAAATGATGAATAAGTCAAAGAATCATCACAGATGGCCCAACAAAGAAACAATAGGCATTTCAGATGTATGGAAATATGAGAAGAAAAAAACAGAAAAATTCAAAGAAATAATGCAAGAAAATTTTCCAGAATGGAAGTTGTGAATTTCAAGATTGAAAATTGCTCAGCAGAATAGACAAAAATAATATATCCTACAAGCTTCCAGAGAGATAAAACACGTTTCCTACAAAACTCAAAAATAAG
This sequence comes from Diceros bicornis minor, assembly GCF_020826845.1. NCBI lineage: Eukaryota > Metazoa > Chordata > Mammalia > Perissodactyla > Rhinocerotidae > Diceros > Diceros bicornis. Next base: position 653,568 of record NW_026690919.1, on the reverse strand, counting down.
AATGCCCTGGAACTTTTCAACAGGAACACAAAATACTAGAAGGCAATGGAGTGATCTCTTCAAAATGCTCAAGGAAAATTAATTCCAACCCAGGATTCTATAGCTGGTCAAATAACCATTTAAGTGTGAGAATAGAATAAAGACATCTTTTGGGCCGGCCCCATGGCTTAGTGGTTAAGTGCATGTGCTCCGCTACTGGCGGCCCAGGTTCAGATCTTGGACGTGCACCAACGCACTGCTTCTCCGGCCATGCTGAGGCCACGTCCCACATACAGCAACTAGAAGGATGTGCAACTATGACGTACAACTATCTTCTGGGGCTTTGGGGAAAAAAAAAAGGGAGGAGGATTGACAACAGATGTTAGCTCAGAGCCGGTCTTCCTCAGCAAAAAGAGGAGGATTAGCATGGATGTTAGCTCAAGGCTGATCTTCCTCACACACACACAAAAAAGAATAAAGACATCTTTAGACCTGATGGTATTTTCAAAAAGTGTGTCTCCATTGACTCTTTCTCAGGGAGCACGTGTGCCACCTCAATGGGGCATAAACCTAAAGAGAAAATACAGACTACAGGAAACAGAGGATTCAACTCAAAATGGCATCTCTAGGGTAATGGTGAAGGGGGGTCCTAGGATGGCAGCTGTCAGCTCGTTCAGCCTGAAGCAGTTCAGGAGGCTCCAGCAGAGGTTTCTTCAAGAAAACTAAACTGATAGAAAACTTCGTGTGTTTGAAAGTTTCGAGAGGAGATTTACATAAATGCAGAGAGTTTTGGGTTCCAAAACAAAAAGAAGACGACTCAGTCTCTCACCACCACTCCTGCCCGAAACTCACCTGCGGATACCAGCAGCACCTGCAGACACATTTGTGCGAGGACACTCACAGGGGTGGCACTGCTTCCATCATATCTGGAGAGCCTGCCTCAGCAAACACACACACTGCCGTGGACTTAAAGTAGAAAGATGATGTCAAATATCCACATACTTGGTCTACAGGCTGGAAAAACAGACCCTAGATTTGTACAGTGCTATGCATCCTGTTTGCACAAGACAAAGGCGAGAGACACATATCTTCTGTAGGTCCTTTCCCTACCTTGCTCTTAAGTCTGTGGATCCAGGGCCGTGAGCAGACCCAGTGAGAGATGCCCATCAGCTCTCCCCATCTCACAATGACTCCTGAGGACACCTCCCTGGGATGTGTCACGCCCTGGTTAGCCCACCAGCACCTTCACCCGAGCAGTGACGAGCTAATTGTCAAGGGATGGAGGTCCCAGGGGAAGCCTCTTCTGGCTTCCTCTTTCAACTGCAGAGAATATTAACAGCAGTGGGAGTCAGGTGCCCTACATCTAACGTTTGCCCCAGCAGAGCATGAGAAAACAATTATGTTCAGCTCTTAAGTGACCACAGGAATGGAGGAGGGAGTATTTGCATGGATGACTGAAAAGTGCCAGGCCATCGAATACCCTGGAGAGTTCTGAGTGAGAAGAATGGGAGAAGGAGTCTGTTTTATTTTATTTATTTTTAAGTGGTTATTTTTTTTATTTTATATTATTTTATTTTATGTTTTTGTTGAGGAAGATTCACCTTTAGCTAACAACTGTGCCAGTTTTCCTCTATTCTGTATGTGCGTCGCTGCCACAGCATGGCTGATGAGTGGTGTAGCTCCACACCCTGCAACTGAGACTCAACTGCTGAAGCAGAGCATGCTGAACTTAACCAGTAGGCTACAGGGCCAGCTCCCAAGGCATCTGTTTTAAAATGTAGGTTTATTATTATTCAGGTATGGTGAGGCCAACAGGTCAGGAGATGATTGCCATTGAAAAGACACCCTGTTTCTTACGGTTCCCAAGAGGAGGTGGCATACCATGCCATGGGGGTCACATGGGGAGGCACCAGGGTCAGTCAGGAGGCAGAGGGAGAGAGGGGAAAACGTGGGCAACAGCCTTTATTCTGGTTTCCATGGAAAAAATGGGTGAGGCAGGGTTAGCCGGCTTAGGATTGTCTAGTCTGAATAATTTTGGTGGGCTCTGGGGCACAGGGATGTCCCTAGTTGTCTGGCCCCTGGTCCCAGAGTGATCTAGTAAGTGGACAGTGGCCCTGAGTATAAGAGCTCCATGAAGGAGAGGGTTGGGGTGTGGGCTCTGCATTGGTTGGTTTGCACATGACAGGTGCACTCACAGGTGGTTGTTTGCTGTCTCTAGGAATTAGCTAGTCCTGGGAGGAGCAGTCTCTCCCCAAGCAAGTCCCCAAGATGTCAAAGCATCAAAAATACAGAATAAAAAGACACGATTAATGCAACATTCCTGTGTGTTCTCCAGGGTTTGTGGCAAGACTGCTCGAGTAATCAGTGGTTCTCAGCACGGAATACACAGTAGAGTGAGCTGGAAGTTTTTAAAAATGTGATGCTCAGGCCACACCCCAGGTCAAGTGAATCAGCATCGTTGGGGAATGGGGACCTCCAGACTAAAGAATGGATGGAGCTGCTCATTTCAGCAGAGCCAGAAGGAGGTGCAGTGTCCTGGAAAAACTGTGATTTCCCCATGTAAAAACACCCCAAATTCAGCAGCACGATCCTCTCAGGGGAGGATCCACAGAGGGCTTCCCATGTGTCCATCGTGTTATTGTTGCTTGTGTTGGGTGGTGGATACACACAGGCACTTGAGATTCTGTGTGTGTGTGTGTGTGTGTGTGTGTGTGTGTGTGTGTGTACAGTTGATCGTCATTACTAACAAAGACTATATCTGAGAATTCACCTACTTGCTAAAATTTATTTGCAATCCCCAAATCAATACTGGTGGGATCTCCTAGGCCATTCGCAGACATGCACAGAGCAGTGAAAAATTTGAGTCATCTGCACGCTCCTTCCCAGCTGATGTCAAGCAAGGCAAGGCTCTCCCTTCTAGTTTCAGCTCTCAGACCACAAACATGTCATCGTCATGGTCTATCTAGTGCCACGTGTGTCACGTTTTTGTGCTTTTGTGCCTTCACTGTTTACATTGGCCCCCAGGCATAGTGCTGAGGTGCTGCTGTCTAGTGTTCTTAAGTGCAAGGGGGCTGTGACGTGACTTACAGAGAACATGCGTGTGTTAGATAAGTTTCGTTCAGGTATGAGTTGTAGCACTGTTGGCCGTGGGTTCAATGTTAATGGATCATTAATACAAATTAAATGGGGTGTTTTTAAACAGAAACACACACAACACAAAGCTATGTATGGATTAGTTGATCAAAATGCTGTAACTAGAGACTTGCAGGATCCTAATCCAGTGATTCCCAGTTTGGCCACATGCCCGGCTGGGTGAGCAGTGTGGGATAGGTTGCACAGAGACTGAAGAAAAGACCCAAAGATGGTGAGTGAGACACATGGGTTTATTGGGAATTACTTACAGGGAATGTCCAGCAGTGGCCGGCTGGACGGAAGTGTGCACCTGCCCCTGCCCCCGAGAGAAGCTTGCTTAAGCAGGCAGAGGAAGAAAGGCTGCGTGCTTGCCGAGGAGGACTGTCCATGTATGACCTGCATTCCAAGGACGAGAGCTCTCCCCAGAGGGCCTCCATGTTCCCTCAGACCATGACGGCCTTTGAGCTAACTGTCCCATGAGAAACAGCTGGGTCGGCCAAGCCCAGGATTGTGATCATCATGAGTGCTGGCATGTAGCCCAGACAAGGGGCCCCAAGGACGCATGGCTCATAAAGGGCACAATAGTTCCCCTACATTCCCCTAGAAGCAATAGTTCAGCGTTCATCGTGACTTTATAGAACACAACTACTGCAATAAATTAAGAGAATCAGCCATTGATCACTTAAGCATTCTTGCCTTAACCCCTGGAGAACAAACAGGGATGCTGTATTAATCTTGGCTTTTTAGTCTGCATTTTTTCCAGCTTTACTGAGATATAATTGACATAATATATGTGTAAGGTTAAGGTGTACAATGAGTTGATTTGATACACTTATATACAGCAAAGTGATTACCACCATCATGCAGCTAACAGCTCCTTCACATCACACATTTCTTTTTTGTGATGAGAATATTGAAGATCTACTCTCTTAGCAACTTCCAAATACACAATACAGTATTTTTGACTATAATCAGGATGCTGTGCTGAGATCCCCAGAACTCATTCATCTTCTAACTGGAAGTTTGTACCCCTTGACGAACATCTCCCCATTTCCCCCACCCCCCAGCCCCTGGTAACCACCATTCTACTCTCTGTTTCTGAGTTCAGCTATTTTAGATTCCACGTGTAAGTGAGGTCACACATGATTTGTCTTTGTCTGACTTATTTCATTAGTATAATGCCCTCAATGTTCATCCATGTTGTTGCAAATGGCAAGAGTTTCTTCCTTTTCATAGTAGAGTAATATTCCACTGCATATATATATATCACATCATCTTTACCCATTCATCCATTGACGGACACTTGGGTTGTTTCTGCACCTTGGCTATCCTGATTTATTCTGTATTTTTGATGCTTTGACTGTGTGTATGTGTGTAAGTTTTGTAAGCCTGAAATATTTTGTAATTTCAAATTTTGAAATCAAAAATGTATTTAGAAATAAAATAATGAAACCTTGTAGTTCCAGCTTTATTGTGAGTTTTCCTTTCATCTCCCAGATGAAACAAAACTACAAGGCTACAAATTTTTCAAAGTGGAGCAACAACAGCATCAGCCTCACCTGGAAGCTTGTTAGAAATGCAGATTCTCAGGCCCCACCCTGGACCTGCTGAATCAGAATCTTTGGACAGGACCAGAACTCTGTGTTTTAACAAGCCCTCCTGCAGATTCTCATACACCTTTAAGCAAGAGGACCCGCTGGTCTGAGAGAACTGCCTCACAAGCCAGACTCACTGTCCACGTTTCAGATGATCAGGGGGAATGAAGAATTTAAGAATTTTGAAGACCCAGATCTGTAGATCTCCAATTGCCGCACATTAAGTTCTTCTGGGAGCTTTTAAAAATCACTGATGCTTGCTCTCCATCTGCAGAGATTCCGATTCAATCGGTCTGGGGTGCAGCCAGGATCTGGGGATTTGTTTAAGTTCCCCTGGTGATTCTAATTTGCAACCAAGGGTGAGAACTCCTGACCAAGAGAACAAAGTGGCAGCAGGGGAAAGGAAGAGAAGCTGGTGGTCTTGGGCTCCCCCTGCCGGCGGGAAGCTGTACATGTCGGCTCCCAGCACCCTCAGGCGGGCGGATAGAAATGCCGGCCCACGTGGGCTTTGTAGGAGTTCGCTGCACATATCTGAAGTCTGGTTGATATGTGTCCACGAAATGCCCTTTCAATGGAAATGCCTATTTAAATCCATTTAATCCTATATAATTCCATTTCAAAGCTGTTGTTTGAATGTTTCCAGTTGTCATTTGCTCACACACACCCACATACAGAATACATTACCTGTAATTTACGTAACAAACCCTCATATAGCACTTACTATGTGCCATTCACGGACCTTAACCCTGCACAAATAACTCGTCCCTCCCCATACCTGCCCTTTGACGTCAGTACTATTATTACGTACAATTTGCTAATGGGAAGATGAGGCACAGAGAGAATAGTAGTTTGTCTCAGCCATGAAGTGGAGGGGCTGGGGTTTAAACCCAGCAGCTGGCTCCAGATCTGTGGTCTTAACAATATCACGGCATTGTTGCCTCTAATCATGACGGTCTCTGCCCTGTTTGCTGTGGTATCCCAGGATCTAGCATCTGTTATGTGCCAGACACAATATCCCCTCAGCGAGTCCCAACCTCCACTTCCACTGTTTGGGATGGATCTGAGACCTCACAGTTTCCTGGACCCAGTCACTGCAGTATCTCAGAGATCTGGGTTCAAACCCTGCTCCTGCACTGTTCCAGCTGTGTGACTTTGGGCAAGTCACTTCACCTCTCTGAGCCTCTATTTCCCCATCAGAAAAAGTGGCCATAGTACCCATTTTTAAGTCATCACAATGCCCCATTCCAAGCTGTCATCTAACACCCCTTTCACTTGCCATGAGGATTTTTTAAAGGGAAAAAAAACGTTTATTATTGTCTTAAGTGGCTGTAATGTAAATTCACCACAATACTCTTTCATGGGGTCAAGGGTCCATCCTGCAGATGTGCCGAACAAGGTGGAGAAATGGGAGACACCTCCCCGTCCACACACAGCTGTATCACTATCGGCACTAAAGGCTGGGCCCTCAACAGAGTCTGTTCAATTCTTAATGGAATAATCCATCTGAACTAAATGTGTCCTTTTAATGTGCTGATGCTCAAAGCTCTATTATAACCCCACACTCATTAGGATAGCTGTAACTTTTTTAAAAACCAGAAAATAACAAGTGTTGACAAGGATGTGGAGTCAGTGAAATCCTCTACAGGGCTAGTGGGAATGTAAAATGGTGTTGCAGCTATGAAAATAGTATGATGGTCCCCCCAAAATTAGAAACAGAACTACTATATGATCCAGCATTCCCACTTCTGTGTGTATACCCAAGAGAACTGAAAGCAAGGTCCCAAAGAGATATCTGTACACCCATGATCACAGCAGCATCACTCACAATAGCCCAGAGGTGGAGGCAACTCTAGTTTCCAGTGATGGAAGGACGGAGCAACACAATGTGGTATATACTTATAATGGAATAGTAATCAGCCTTAAAAAGGAAGGACATTCTGACACACGCTGCAACATGGATCAACCTTGAGGACATTATGCTCAGTGAAATAAGCCAGTCACAAAAAGACAAGTAAAGTGTGACTCACTTATAGGAGGTCCGTAGAGGAGTCAGACTCACAGAGACAGAAAGTAGGATGGTGGGGGCCAGGGGCTGAAGGAGCTGTTCTTTAATAGGTTTAGAGTTTCAGTTTTGTGAGATGAAAAGTTTTGGAGATTGGATGCACAACAATGTGAATGTACTTAACACCACTGGACTGTACACTTAAAATGGGTAAGATGGTAAATTTTATGTTATGTTTATTTTACCACAATTAGACTTTTCTTTAAAATTTTGTTAAAAGTTGTGATTTCAATAAACCCTCCAAAGGATAAAGAAAAAAAATCTGATTACATCATCACTATGGCTCTTTTTAAAAACATGAGGGGGACATCCTTCCAGCCAAAATGCTTATTCTTATTCTTTAACCAAAAACATTTGAAAACAGAACGGCTGCGCACCAAAGCGTTAATCAGGTCAGCTCTGAGCAGGGGCATCGGAAGGTCAGAGGCAGAATCCTACTTTTTTTTTTTTTTTTGAGAGGAAGATTAGCCATGAGCTAACATCCAATGCCACTCTTCCTCTTTCTGCTGAGGAAGATTGGCCCTGGGCTAACATCCGTGCCCAGCTTTCTCTATTTTATATGGGACGCGGCCACACCATGTCTTGACAAGTGGTGCATCAGTGCACACCTAGGATTGGCACCTGTGAACCCTGGGACCCCAAAACAGAGAGCCTGCACTTAACCACTACACCTCTGGGCCAGACCCTATTTTTTTTCCCTTACATAAGTTTTAAGTGGTGAGATTATGGGTGACTTCATTTTCTCATGCTGTGTTTTTCAGCCTGTTTTGAATTAAAAAGTAAAAATGACAACCAAGTTTGAATGTGATGGATAAGGCGCTGTTATTTAGTATATTTCTAAAGCCACACTAGCTGATCACCTTCTGATGAATATTCTAAGGATTAATATTTTAATATTCTAAGGAGGCATGTGGCCAGCTCTCCCATAGGACACTGTAAATAACTTCAAGACAAGGCACCAAGAGAAAGATTCCTGGGTCTTACTGGGTTCTGGATCAGGGAGCTGGGTCAGACATGCCTCCTCAGGAACTCTCTATCCTCCTCCTTCTCCAAATTTGGCACTTTCAGGGGAATCCAGAATAGATGAGTGTCCTGGGAGCTTTCTGGGACAGGGAGGGGCCCTATCCCCACCCCTTCATTGTGACGTCTTCTAAAGGGGGCAGAGGGCAGGGTGATGTCACAGACCACTGGCCGGCCCCTCTCCCTCTCTGCCTGTGCCTGCCGCAGGCCCGGCCTCACCTTTACCCCCCACACCTCTGCACCCCAGAGGAAAGGGGTCAGCTTTGCCAAGCAGGCAACCCGGCCACCTGCAGCCATAGTTGCAAATCACTCCACCCCATTGGAGCCCCAGTCCTCCCCAGAGACCCCCAGGTCTGGCCTGACACCCTGCTCAACGCCGGGAAACAAGGCCTGCAGCAGGACACCAGCCCCCAGCACGGTGGGCGACAGGTTGCCACCAAAAACCGGAGCGGTGGTCATCGACACGGGCACAGGCACCTGTCGGTGGGCTTGGTGGGGCAGGCGAGGCCCACTACACCGTGGCCACCATCGTGGGCTGCCAGCCGCAGAGGCCGGCCCCCACCGGGCAGCAGGCGCTGGAGACGTTCATCGGTGAGGCGGCGCACGCGCCTCGAGCTGACGCTGGTGCAGCCGGTGCGGAGCGGCATCGTGGTGGACTGGAGCGCGGCCCAGCTCATCTGGCGCCACCTGCTGGAGCACGACCTCCGCGTGGCCACCCAGGACCACCCGCTGCCCTTCTCAGACCCGCCCTTCAGCCCCACCACCAACCGCGAGAAGCTGGTGGAGGTGGCCTTCGAGTCGCTGCGCTCCCCCGCCATGTACGTGGCTTCCCAGTCTGTGCTGTCCGTCTACGCGCACGGGCGGGTCAGCGGGCTGGTGGTGGACACGGGCCACGGGGTCACCTCCACGGTGCGGATCTTCCAGGGCTACAAGCTGCCCCACGCCACGGAGCGCCTGGACCTGGCGGGCACCCCCACCTGACGGCCTTCCTGGCGGAGATGCTGCTCGGCTCCGGCGTGCAGCTGGGCTAGCAGGACCTGGACACGGTGGAGGACATTAAGCATCGCTACTGCTACGTGGCGGCCCACTTGCTCCAGGAGCAGGCCCGGCCCGAGCAGGAAGACCGGCAGAGGCTGGAGCTGCCGGACGGGCGGACGTCACGCTGGGCAAGGAGCTGTTCCAGTGCCCGGAGCTGCTCTTCAGCCCGCCCGCGATCCCAGGGCTGTCGCCCGTGGGCCTCCCCACCATGGCCACACGGGGTTTTCTCAAGGTGCCCCTGGAGGTGCGGGCGGACGTGGCCCAGAACGTGCTGCTCTGCGGGGGCTCCTCGCTCTTCGCGGGGTTCGAGGGCCGCTTCCGCGCGGAGCTACCGCGCGGTCTGCCCTGCGAGGCCCGCGCGGTGGTGACGGCCCGGCCCAGCAGGAGCCTCTCGGTGTGGATCAGGGGCTCCGTCCTGGCCTCGCTGCGCGCCTTCCAGTCCTGCTTGGTCCTGCGGGAGGAGTACGAGGAGCAGGGCCCCCACATCGTGTACCGAAAGTGCTACTGACGCGGGGCAGGGGTGGGGAGTGTTGTGGGCAGTAAAGCTTCCGCTACCCAGCGGGCTCTGTCCTCCCTTCCCTCAGGGCCCGGCGGCGTCCACTCCTGGACCCACCCAGACTCGCCTTGCTCTGACCCCACACGCCCACCCCACCGAGATCTGCCTCCAAAGACATCCTTGGTTCTGCCCTCTCCTAACTCACCTCCCATGGTCCATCCCGTGAGAGACCCCAGTTCTGATTCCCTGAACCCACCTCCCCCAGGATCAAGGCCCGACACACCACCATGTCCTCACCCTGTCAAACCCGTCTCCATGATCTGTGTCCCCCAGGGCACTCTCAGGTTGGGGCCCCACCCAAGCCCAACCCCAAGACATCCCCAGATTCTAACCCCTAATCTCCCCTCCATCATCTATTTCTTTTGATATATAGTGCCCCAAGATTCCTCTGGGCTCTAAGCTCCCCAATTCACCCCCTTGCCATGTCCATCAAGGATCCTCAACCACCCCCATACCCTGTTCCTGCCCAAGGAACTGCACTGGGCACTCCAAACCCCCTCCCAGAATCTTTCCATGAGTGTTGCAATCCCTAGGTGCACCCTCATAGTCTGCCCCCAATTTCTAATCCCCCCAAACATAGTCCCGAGATCTATTTCCCAAGACATCCCCGGTTCTAAGCACCTCAAATCCACCCCCTCATTGGTTTTCTCTTGTCTATTTAACCAAAGTGCTCCTATACTCTGATAGTATGAGCACCCCTAAAATTCTCCCCACAAGTGCTGAAACCCCACATTCACCACAAAAATCCAAGTTCTGACCATCAGGGGTCTCCCCTATAATGGCCCACTAAAGGATCCCTCGTCCAAATCCCATGCCCCAAGTGCCCCTCCCCCAAACTCTGCCCTCCCCTCACAGTTTGCTCCCCTAGACTCTTTCCATCCAGGTGCTCCCACAACCGATCCCCCATTTGTACCCCCAAAGAACACCATGTTCTGAAACCCCAAACCCCCAGGATGATGCCACTGCTCTCAGCCCAGCCCCTTGTTCTGCATCCCTCCAAAAATACCCCTGCATGGTCTGTCTCTCAGTGTACATCCTGACCCCAGTCCTCAGCCCTGAAATCCTCCCAGGAAGGCTTTGGCCCCCAGGACCATCCCATGATGACCCCACTAATGCCCTAGGTCCCTCCCCTGTGTTCTGACCTCCCAACTCCCTCCCCAAATACAGTCTCCCACGGTCAACTCATGATGAACCCCCAGGACACCCCACCCTGGGGTTTTCAGACTCCCAGAAAAAAAAAAAAAAAGGATGTCAGAAGATATATGAAAAACCCAAAACAAGAACCCCCAAGAGGTTACAAAGTGATGAGGAGGAACTGCTTTTTCTTCTCACCAGGGGGCAGCGCGTCCAAGCTCAAGGGGCTGAGGGCTGCACCAAATTTAGAACCATGACGACTGCATCCCAGAGCTCAAAGGAGACCCACCCCGTACCACGGGGTCAGGGCGCTGCCAGCCACACACACACAGAAGGGATGTGGGACAAGCTGAGTCCCATATGCAACTGGAAGTGAGGAGGATGCACAAACCCCCACCACTCTTGGGCTGCTGACAAACCCAAAGGGCTCTCATTTAGACCAGACTAAGGTTTCCCCAGCCCCAAACCTTCCCTGGGACAGAAATTTCCCCTAGAACTCTCCAGAAATGTGCCCCACCCATTTGCACACTCTCAGGGGTGGGGAGCTCACTACCTCAAGTCTGTTGTTAGAAATCCCACCTCCTTCCAGGAGTTGTAGGTAAACCTCTGTACTCTCTGCTTGCCACTCCCCTACCCGGGGCACTGAGAGCACCAGAGAGGTCCCCCCACCCGCATTCACACACACCCCTGGAGTCTACTCTCTCCCAAGCCCACCGTCCCCAATTTCTTCCACTTCTGGTTTTAAGTCATTCACATATTCATTCCACAAACATGCACTGACCACCCACTATGTGCCCAGCTCTGGGCTGAAATCTAAGGAAACCACAGTGCATCACTTGGGATGTACCATGGAGGACAGGACATGCGAAAGATGTCTAATGTCATTGTCTTACTCTCAGACGACATTTGAGGGACAGCGATTGTGTCTCCTTTATTCACTGAGTTTACTAAGTGGGGAGCAGGTGTCTGGATAGGAATCGGGAAAATCCAGTCTCAGCCAACAGTTACAGTTAAATCAGTAAATCCAAAAAAGAAAAGTGAATGGGGTGGCTTTCCATCCATCAGCTGTATTACTCCCTATAAAGGGTCTCAAAAGCAATCTCTGTGCTTTTTTCCCCCCTCAGCCAAGAAAAGCATCCATGGAGCTCAAGTTTGAGGTGAAACCAGGCTCAGGGTCCACCTGTCCTCGTTGATCCGCGGATTTCTGTGTGAGGAGGTGAGTACTGTGTGGACCTGGTACCGACAGGTTCCATCAGCCTCCGCTGTGCAGAAGACCTGCCAGTGGGCTTTCCTGGGCTTGGGTTGTCACCACAAGGAGTCTGGAAGACTTTCGGGTTAAAAATGAAATTACTCAATTTTTCATAAAATACTCAAATGTTTAAAATCTAATTAGAATTCTTCTTTGCATTTGGTCCAAAACTAAGGTGATATAAAAAGATATACCTTACAAAGTCTTGCCCTCACCTTCTTTTCTTTCCATCCCATTCTCCTTCCTCTAGCCACCTATAGGTAATTACTTTGATTGGTTTATCATGCATTCTTACCGTTCTGGATTTTCTTTAAGTAAATGCAAGCAAATATATTTTCATTTCCCCTTTTACTTATACAAAACATTGTAGTACTCTATGCATTTTACTCTGCCTTTTTTCCTTTAACATATACTGGAGATTTTTCTATTATTAGTGCATAGAGTACTTTGCTCTTTTTAGTGGTAAATAGTCTTAAAAACCAAGAGCTGGACACTAGGTATGCTCAGTGCCTCTGGAGTATCATTGCTTCTAAGACCTTTCAGTGGATATAGTAGTGTCAACTTAAAAAGCAAATTTGCCTGTTATTTCATCTGAAATTGAATTTATTTGGGAATAGCCAAAAGAACTGCAATTCAGGATATACATGCTATGGCAAACCACAGGCAAATCCAGAAAAGAAAGGAGGGGAGCTGCTTTTATAGAGAAGAGCAGGAGTAAGGAGGGGCTGTTCTAAAGGAAAATCCATTGGGAGAAAGTAAAGGTCAAGGCAGCAAAGGCTTCTCACTGGCTGAGCTGCGGCGTTTCTCGATGGCTGAGCTGCCACGTTTCTGGTTGGCTGAGCTGCGGCGTTTCTCGATGGCTGAGCTGCGACGTGTTTCGTTGGTTGAGCTGTGATGTTTCTCATTGGCTAGGATGTTGTCAGGTGGAAAAAAAAATCTTGCTTCAGTAATAAAGCAGTTTTACTTCGTGTCCAAGACACAAGTCTCTGTCACTTCCTGTTTGGTGTAATTGACAATATGTGAGAGGGTGTGAGAGCTCCCACTACAGGCCTTCCTGATTCCAATTTAGTTAAGGTTTCTTTTATCAATTTCTGCAGTAGAGAATACGTAATTTTTAAATCATGAGTTTAACATATTTCTAATTCGATTTAACTTTACAGTGGTTTTTTGCTTAATTTTCTTTGATTTTATATTAATCTCTTATATGTTATACTAAAAATATTGCCTCTGAATAGCATTAATTTATTTACTTAATGATATTCTCCTCCAGTGTATATAAAAAATTACACCCAGAAGAGTCGCTGTCTTTACGTAGCAATCCCGCTTCTGGAAATATACTCTGAATGTAAACCTCCCAAAATACAAGACCACATCTACACACGATGGTTATTCACAGAAGCATTATTTCCAACAGCAAAAGAAGAGAAACAACTCAAATGTCCTTCAGTAGGAAACCAGCTGAATTAGCAATATACTTAGTTTTAAAGTCCCGTGAAAGCATTCTTTTCCAAACTCTGTTGTAGTCATGTTTCCAATTTATATGCAAATTCGGTTCATTGAGTTATTTGTTTTCCATTTTGAGGATTGTGGTTGTATTTTTAAAATATGGTTCCAAAGTCAAAACTGTATAATGAGCCATATTTAGGGAATTCTAAATTCAATTCCTGTCTCCTCTTCTCAATTATTGTCCTACCCTTCTTGGTTACCGTTTGTATTCATTTGTTTTATCTTTTCAGCGTTTCTTTTGCAAATATAAGAAAATAGGTGTGTGTATATGTAAAAATATACATATGCAAAATATATGTGTGTATATATGTACATATATTTATATATATGTATTATATAAAATACATTTGTATTTTACATACAATTACATACAATACATATACATATAAAATGCAAATGTATATACGTTTATATGTATACATATACATATGTATATATCCCCGCCTTTCCCTTCTTTTAAAAAGGAATCATTCCATACACTTTTGTACCTTGATGTTTTTCTCTTTATATTTATTGGGGATAATTATCTCTATAACTACCTAGAGATCTTATCACTTTTTAATGGCTGCATGATTCTTCACTAGGTGAATATCCCATAGTTTATTCAACCAGTTCCCTATTGATGGTCATTTGTGTTGTTTCTACTTCTTTGCTGTTATAAATAATGTCACAGTGAATAGTCTTAGAGGAATATTTTAGTATTTCTGTATCTTTGAGATGGATTCCTAGTAGTGGGAATGATGGAGAAAGGATAAATATTTTTGCAGTTTTGCTTGATTATGGTAAATTTTCTTCTGTAGGAGTTGTACCCCAACAGTGTATGAAAGTGCCTTTCCAGACAGACTTTTCAACAAAGGATTTTTATTGATCTGAAAGATAAGAAATAGTATCAGTATTTACCACCTACATATCTGTTCTGTGACTAAGATCATTGATGATTCTACCAAGAGTGTTGTCCTTGAAATGGAAGTGGTGAAAACCACAGTGTCCTGTGTTGGGAACATGAGGAAATGAGACAGAGAATGCAAACACTTTGGCAGTGATGAGGGAGAGAGACTGGGAAGTAACTGGAAAAAAAACTATGCTCTTAGGATAGGTTTATTTCCCCGCTACAAATACTGCATAGGGTTGAAATGGTGGGAGGAAGAGTCCAGTAGAGTGGGAGAGCTGGAAGGGGAAGGGTAGATAAGAGATCATCGATAGGCTTCAGATCCTAAAAAGGCAGGCGGGATGGAGCAAAGAACAGAGCTGCAGAGCACGGCCTTACAGAGAAGGGGAGACGGCTCCTGGTTTGTAACAGGAGAGGGAGGAAACCGTGGTGTAGGTTGTGATTTTGGTGACAAGACAGGAAAATGGACTCCTTAGGATGATTGCTTTGAGAAGTAAGAGGCAAGACCATCTGCTGAAAGTCAGAGTGTATTCATCGATACCTATTGCTGCATAGCAAATTATCCCAAACCTTAGTGACTTAAAACAACAATAACCATGTGTCATCTCACAGTTTTTGTGGTTCTGGAATTCAGGAGCAGCTTAGCTGGAAGGTTCTGTCTCAGGGACTTTCATGAGTTCACATCAAGATATCAGCTGGGGCTGCAGTCATCTGAAGGATTGACTTCCAAGGTGGTTCACTCACATGCTGGCACGGTGGTGCTGGCTGTTGGAGGCCTCAGTTCCTCTCCACGTAGGTCTCCCAACCAGGATGCTTGAGTGTCTTTGCAACATGGCAGTTGGCTTCCCTTAGAGCCAGCAGTCCAAGAGAACAAGGCGGAAGCTACAGTGCTTTCTAAGACCTAGCCTCAGAAGTCACCTCCACAATATTCTGTTGGTCACACAGGTCAGCCCTAATTCGATATGAGTGTGACAACCAGGAGGCTCGAATCATTGAGGGCTATTTAGGAAGCTGGTTACCATAGGGGAAAAGGTGAGCATGTGAGAGATTTAGAGACATTAGAGAAGGTATGATGAGTAGGAAGCTTCAGAGACTTGTGGGATTGTCCTACAGGGTCAAGAGCTCTTTGCGTGGTGGAGACCATGTTTTTCTGGAGGTGGCAACGTGACATCTCTTGTGCAGGCTGGCCTGCCCAGATGTTGCCACGGAGCAGGCAGATTATTGGAATCATGCTTGGTTGGAGTTCTGCTGTGCCAGAGTGAAGATAGGGGGTAGGGATAAGGAAATATGTTGAAATGAGAGACAGTGAAATACAAGTTGGGTAAGTATGAAGTGAGGAGAGAAGGTAGTAGATGGACAACAATAAAGTAGGAGAGTGGGTAGACTGGAGCCATGTGTGGTAGAACACATGTCCTGAGAGGAGGAAATGAGTCAGCAGGGTAGATGTTTGGGAATTTGGGTTCAGAGAGAGAAGTTTCTGAACTAGTGTTCTAGATGGTAGAGCAGTGTTAGGTGATGACAAAGCCTGGGGTGGTGCCCATGGAAATGTGTGGCCAAGATGGATGGGGACAAACTCCTAATACTGTGAGAGTCATCCTCATGGACGCTGACATCATCCAAGTGAGGTGGGACTGGAGGTTGAAATAACAATGGGAGTCAGGTGCCAAAGTCTCCGTGAACAGGGGTTGTAGCTGGGACTGTGATTGTGACAACCACGCGGATGGGAAGAATGTGCCCTGAGACTCAGGGAAGCCAAGGACTTAAAATGGGGGGAGCAGTAATGTATTGGTCATACCATTGGGGCAGAAGAAGACAAGTTTTGCCATCACATGGCCCTGAGTTCATCACCTGCTAAGCAAAATAAAGGCCCAGTATCAAATATATTATGTCTGAAGGAGGACATGACGGACGAGCTAAGACAGATTCGTCCTCAGTAACCTAGAGAGGGAGAGAGGCTGTGAATACTTTGTATTTTCCCATTTATTCCAGGGCCCTGTCCTGAGTGCTCTGTGGGGATAAGAGGAGGAGCATCCTGGTTCTCCACTGCCCTGTTGTTCACGAACATTTACTGAATCACAGGATGGCGGCCATGGTTCTGTCCCCAACTTGTGGTAAGTTCTTGGGTCCTTACAGCCCTCAGAGTCCAGGCACTAAAGGCCCCTGCACCACAGGGGAGGGGGCTGAGCAGGGGAGGTGGGAGTGGAGCCCCAGGATCCCTGAGGTCACTGATATCTGATTATGTGGTTCTTGGGATTTGGGACTTCAGTGGTTTGAGTGTCTGTGGAGATGTCACCTGTGTGGTGAGTGTGTGGGATTTTATGAATTTTACCTCTAATTCCTTCTATAAACTTGATGAAGTAACAATGATGTCCCTCCGAACCTCAATTTCTTTATCTGTGAAATGGGAATAATCTGTGAACAGAGGGCATCCCTGGATTCTTGTGACTCCTTCCTTCTTCTCCAGCTCAGTCTCCCCTGTACCCAGCCTCTCCTCGGAGAAGATGCACAGAGGAGGAAGGTCTTGTTCATGGCTTCCTGGCAAGCTGGTTACTGGTAAGTCAGATACTCCTTTCTCCAGATAATTATTCTTTTGACCAGAAATTGGACTTATCTTTTGTGGCCTGGAGCCTCACAGGCAAACCAGGTCCTCAGGCATCCCAGGATCTCTGAGCATCTGATGGAGGGTGAGGGGCTGCCCAGAAAATGTCAGCCTATGTCAACATTTTTTACATTTTCAAAGCTTCCTGTGGGGTCACCGTCTATATTGTGTTCTGCTGAGACTTTTAAAGGAAAGACATGACCGTGTCCTGTACTCAAGTAATTTATGACGGCTACTAGTGAGTATTTCTCTGTTTTCTGCAGTGTCCCAGCCTGTCAACCTTGGAGATTGAGAGAAATAAGATTACAGAGCCCACAGTCTTACTGGAAAAAGACAACCGTGTATGTGGTGGACATGCATCTAACCTTGGGAGTGGCTGGAAGTAAGTAGACTGGAGACGAGCATTGAGGGCTGAGCCTGGAAGCAAAGGAGAGCAGAGCTCAGCACCTGCCTGGACATCGTGTGCTTTGGGTTCCTCTTCCCTAGTTCTGTCATCCTCGGCCCTTTTCCTGTCAACATTGGTGAGGGTGGTCCTTGGCTAAGCCATGATGTTTGTGATGGTTTAAGACTTGGTGACCTTCGAGGATGTGGCTGTGGAGTTCACCCTGGAAGAGTGGGCATTGCTGGATGCTTCTCAGAGAACACTGTACAGGGATGTGATGCTGGAAAACTGCAGGAACCTCGCATCTCTTGGTAAGCCTGACATCATTCCTGCATTTATTTATTGACTCAGGTAACAAGGCTTTTTTTAATTCATGTGACATTCACAAAACAGAAAGACTGACCATTTTAACTATTTTAAATATACAGTTCAGTGGCTTTTAATAATGTCACAGTCTTGTGCAACCATCACCACTCTATAAGTCCGGAACCCTTTTATCATACCCATGATCATTAAGTAGTTACTCCCCAGTCCTGCCTACCCCCAGCCACTGGCTACCACTAATTTACTTTCTGTCTCTGTGGATTTACCTATTCTGGACATTGTATATAAATGAATCATACAATATACGGCCTTTGGTGTCTGGCTTCTTTTGTTCAGCGTAATGTTTTTAAGATTCATCCCTGTTGTAGTGTGTATCAGGCTTCGTTCCTTTTTATGGCTGAATGTATACCATTGTGCATATATACCACTTGTTGTGTATCCACTCATCTGTTGATGGACATTTTAGCTATTGTGAATAGTGCTGCTACGAACATTCATGTACAAATTTTTCCTTGAACAGTTGTTTTCAGTTCTTTCAGGTATAAACTTAGGAACGGAATTACTGAGTCATGTAGTCATTCTATGTTTTAACTTTTTGAGGAATCTCTAAACTGTTTGGCAGAGTACCTGTGCACCATTTACATTCCCTCCCACAATATGTGAGGGTTCCAATTTCTCCTCATTCTTAACCACACTTGTTTATTTTCCTTTTTTTTTTTTTTATGAAAGCCGTCCTTATAGATGTGAAGTGGTATATATCTCAATGTGGCTTTTATTTGCATTTCCTTAAAGAATAATGAGATAAGAATCATCTTCTCTTATGCTTGTTGGCCATTTCTATATCTTCTTTAGTAAAATGTGTATTCAAGTCTTTTGCTCATTTTAGGGGCAACAGGGTTGTCTTTTTGTTGTTGAGTTGTAAGAGTTCTTTATATCTTCTGGATGCTAGACATTTATCAAATATATGATTTGCAAATATTTCCTCCCATTCTATGGATTTCCTTTTCACTTTCTTGAAGGAGAGTTTTGCTGCATATAGAATTTGTGGGTGACAGTTTGTTTTCTTTCAGAACTTTATTTATTTTTTTGTGTGTGAGGAAAACCAGCCCTGAGCTAACATCTGCTAATCCTCCTCTTTTTTGCTGAGGAAGACTGGCTCTGGGAAAACATGCGTGCCCATCTTCCTCTACTTTATATGGGACGCTGCCACAGCATGGCTTGACAAGCGGTGTGTCGGTGCGCGCCCGGGATCCGAACTTGTGAACCCTGGGCAACCAAAATGGAGCACGCGCACTTAACTGCTACACCACCGGGCAAGCCCCAATAATATCTATCTTTTTGATGGTCTCTATTTGGTAAGAGTTCCATTTCCTTTAGTTCTTTGTACGTGGCTTCCTTTATCTCTTTGAGCATACTTAAAATAGTTGATTTGAAGTCTTTGTCTGGAAAGTCCCTTCTTTGGGGACAATTTCTGTTAATTTCCTTTTCCTGTAATGGGCCAAGCACTTTTATTTCTTTGCATGACTCATTTTTTTTGTTGTTGAAAACTGGACGTTTGGCATTATAGTCTGGCAATTCTGTAAATCAGATTTCCCCCCATCCCTAAGTTTTGTTGTTGTTGCTTGTTGTAGCTGGTGTTGTTTGTTTGGTGACATTTCTGAACTAACTTTGCAATGTCTGTATTAGTCATGTGTGGCCACTGAAGTCTCTGTTTTGTTAGCTTAATGGCCAGCTAGTGATTTGTCAGAGATTTCCTTAAATACCTAGAACCCAAAAACGCACAGTCTTTGCAGATGGTCTCTGTGTATATTTTAGAGCGTGCTTTCAAAACTCAATCAGGCGATTGCCAACTCTGTCTTAGCCTTCACTTCCTGCTTGTGCAGAGCAGGAAGGTCAATCAAAGGTGAGGGCTTAGTGCCTTCTCAGGTCTTTTCAGAGCATGCACCCAGCCCTGGGTATGTGCCTGGTCTTACGTATACCTAGGAATATGTGGGAGCTTTTCGAAGCCTTTTTTGTCCAAAACATCATATTCCCTGCTTTCCTCTTAGACTTTTTGGTTAGTCTTTTGTTTGGTTCAATGGTTTTCCCTTGCCCCAGGCAGCAGTGGCTAATACATTTAAATGTGTTTGGCACATGTCCCAGCCCTCCACCCTTCATAGCCACCTCAGCACTGAGAGAGTTTGGAGTTAGACAAAATAAAAGCAAGCCCTTTGAGGCAGTCATTCAGGGAGCCACCAGACAGGTCAAAACAAGCAACCACAGCTCTTTGAGAAGAAAATCCGTTCTGCTCCCTCCAGTAGTAGGAACACAGGCTGCTGTCTTCAAGGTGACTGCCATGGTGGGGAACAGGTGATGGGCCAGGGTCAGTTAAATTGTCACAGAGCTCTCTTACCAAATTCACTTCTTTGTTTTGATTAAGCATTATTCTGGTTGCTGTAAACCTTTTATAACTCTCCAATGTTCCAATCAAGTTGATTCCGACAGTTTTTACCAGTTTATTTGCTGGTGTTTTGTAGAGTGTTGGACTTTGAGAGTTACCTACTCCACCATTGTCACTGACATCACTTCTCACAAGTCTTTCTTAAGCACCTTTATGTTCCTGGGTCTGTGCTAGGAATCAGGAATATGGTGGTGAATGAGGTTTGTGCTAGGAATTAGGAATTAGGGAATTAGGTCCCTACCATCCTGGAGCTTGTGGTCTAATGCCTTCCCTATCAACTGAAGATCTACTCCTTGCCCTGACTTCATGTTCTCCATGGATAAAAGCTTTGGGGCTTTTAAGTCTGTATTTGAAACTGGGCATCAACTTCTGGGACCAGTTATCCCCCGTCACCCTGGATATTGACTGAGGATGCTTGCATTTTTTTTTTCTTGGTGAAAGATAGTTTTACTATATTTGTCAGAATTTAGGGATAATTGTACCTCTGCTCCTAAAGTCACACCTGCTCATCTATAGAAGTGTGGGCCTCAGTTCCATGGTGAGGCTTCTTGTCTCGTGCAGAGTCCCCTACATCATATGTCTTTTCTCCCTGTATAGGGAATCAAGTTGATAAACCTAGTCTGCTCTCCGAATTGGAGCAAGAAGATAAAGCGAGGACAGAGGAAAGAGGAATTCTCCCAGGCACCTCTCCAGGTGAGCACTAGGTATATATGAGTCTTTGTCAGGAAACTCTCTGGCCTGTGGCTTGACAGTTTGGAGTATTACATTAGGAAATGTCCATCAGAGACATTTGTAAAATGCCCTTTTTTCCCGACAAAACCAAAAACGTTTAGTATGAGCCTCCTCGTGGACCTCCTTTTCTTTTTCTTTAACTTTCTGTTCATTATCTCATACTTTACTTTGGCCTCAGAGGGGGAAAAAGATCTCTCTCTTCCTTTTTAAATTTAAGTCTCATATGAGCTCTTTGTCTAGTTCCTTCTCACTTTACATTCCGGACAATTCCTTCTTTCCATCAGCATCAGTTTCAATATTTCTAGAGTCTTCTTTAATACAAACCTAAAATTTTTACACTCGTGTCCCTTTCATTGTAAACCTCCTGAAAATCTCTAACCCCTTCAGGTCTACCTTCACTAATGTGTGCATTTTACCTTTTCTTTACTTCATCAACTTAAATTTCTTTTCAATTTGTTTCGGATTTGGAGACTCTACTTAAAGTCCAAGGGTTAACTTCTAAGCAGCATGTTTTTAGAGAAGAACAATCTAAAGGTTTAAAAATGGTAAGATTTCTGATTTTCCACAGTAGGAAAATACCATAAATTAGAAAAGCCACAAAGTTACCAAGAGATTCATTTTCCCAAGAAAAAGTTGTTCCTCTGGAGAGATACCCTGAAACTCTTGTGAATTTGGAGAGAAGAATAAGTTATCCCCCAAATTTTTTCTTCCCTGAGTGTTCACAAAAGTAAATGTTTCCATAAATGTGACTCAGATATTGAGTGTTTCAAACATAAATTTGTCTTAAACTTCTCAGAAGATGCTCTGTGAATCTGATAAGGACTTATGGCAAAGCATCCATCTTTTTTAACTTCTGAGAACTCAAACCAGCAGAAATCATATACAGGCACTCAAAGTGGCAAAAACACCAATTATAATGATGCTATACATAGCAGAATTCCTGGAAGAAAAATTCCTATGATAGCATTGAATATTAAAAATATTATAAATTATAGTCAGCATTCATTTCTTAATCAACAGGAGAGAAGTCACCTTGGAGTGAAACTCAACGAGTGTAATCAGTGTTTTAAAGTCTTCAGCACAAAAGCTAATCTTATTCAGCACAAGAGAATTCATACTGGAGAAAAACCCTATGATTGCAATCAATGTGGCAAATCCTTCAGCAGCAGTTCTTACCTCACTGTTCATAAGAGAATACATAATGGGGAGAAACCCTATGAATGCAGTGACTGTGGGAAAGCCTTCAGTAATCCCTCATCCCTTAGACTGCATGTGAGAACTCACACTGCAGAAAAGCCCTATGAATGTAACCAGTGTTTTCACGTCTTCCGCACTAGATGTATCCTCAAAAGGCACAGGAGAGTTCATACTGGGGAGAATCGTTACGAATGTAATCACTGTGGAAATGCTTCAGCACAAGCTCCTCCCTTACTGTCCACAATAGAATGCATACAGGGGAGAAACCTTATGAATGTCATGATTGTTGTAGACCATTTAGGAAGAGCTCACATCTGACACAGCATGTGAGAACTCATACTGGAGAAAAACTCTGTGAGTCTAATGAGCGTGGGAAATCCTTCAGCAGCAGTTTTTCTCTTACTGTGCACAAGAGAATACATTACGGAGAGAAAGCCTACGAGTGCAGTGACTGTGGGAAAGCTTTAAATAATCTCTCATCTGTTAAGAAACATGTGAGAACTCACACTGGAGAAAAACCCTATGAATGCAATCATTTTGGGAAATCTTTCACCACTAACTCTTACCTTTCTGTGCATAAGAGAATTTATAATAGGTAGATATGAATATAGTAACTGTGGGAAAGCATTCATTGATCTGCCATCTCTCGGGCATCTTCGGGACTCACATTGGATGTAAAAATTATTTGTTGTGTAATAAATTATCCCTAAAATTTAGTGGTTCAAAACAACAAGCATTTATTATCTCACAATTTCTGTAGGTCAAGAGTTCAGGAATGGATTAGCTATGTAGTTCTAGCTCAGGATCTCTCATGAGAAACAAGATGTCAACCAGAAATGCAGTCATCTAAAGTCTTTGGGACTGAAGGGTCCACTTCCAAGGTAGCTTACTCACATCCCTGGCAAATTAGTGCCAGTTGTTGGCAGGGGTCCTTCAGTTTCTCCTTATGTAGGTCTCTCCATGGTGCTGAGTATCGTCACAATATGGCAGCACGTTCCCTCCAAAGGAAGTGATCCAAAAGAGCCCATGCAGAAGCTGTAAGTCTTTTATGACCTAGCCTCAGAAGGTCATATTCTTTCTTCATCTGGATTGTGTTGGTCACCCAGACTGATCCTGCCACACAGTGGGAGGGAACTACACAGGATATGAATACCAGGAGACAGAGATCACTGGGAATCCTCTTGGAGTCTGGCCTTCAGTGAAGAAAAGCCTTCAGCACACCCTCATCCTTTTAATCTGATCAATATGGAGTAGCATTCAATAACCCACACGTTAACTCACTCTGGAGAGAAGCCTTTTAAGTGCACTGTATGTGGTAAAACCTTCAACACAAACTCTGACCCTACTGTGTGCCAGAAGATGACCTACTAGGGAGAAACCTAAAGAATGCAATGGCTATAGGAGAGCCTTCGGTGATAGCCCTAGGGAGTCACGTCACAATTTACACTAAGGGAAAACTCTATGAATATCATCAAAATGGAAAACCCTTCAGAGGACCCTCATCCCTTAAGACACACATGAGAAACACACTGCAGAGGAACACCCTGTATATAAGGAATGTGGAATGGCAAACACTGGCACTCTCCCCTCTAGTCTACGCTGCTCTGTGCTTGGGGAGGTTGATGGACTATATCAAAGAGCTCATTTGCCTTAGGCTTCTGTTTGGGTTGGTCAGTGGGGAGCCCAGTTAGGAGATCAGAAGGTTGGAGGAGAGTGACTCCATGCCATGACTATATCCCTGCAGGAGAACTGGGGTCCGGGTGTTACCCTTGAGCTCTTCTCAGCCCCTGTGGTGCAGCTGTCTCCCCTTTGCCCACTATGACCCCAGACTCACTCCCTCCCCTCACCTTTTCTTCCTTGCTCTTCCAGTGACTGAATATGCAGTATCCCTCTTTGGTTTCCCTACACCCTAGTCCTGTTAACATGAATCATTCTGGCCTAGTGACACATCAGTGCACGGAGAGCATAATGAAAAGTCTGTACCATTTCCTACAGGGGCCCCAAATAATCAGGATTCATCACATCGCTGACCTCACCTTCCACCACTCTCCTATTTGCTCCATCCACTGTAGCCATACTGGTCTTGCTGTAGCTCCCTCACCCCAGCACAGTTCAATGTCAGGGTCTCTGTACTGCCTAGACTGATATCCCCCAATGTAGCCACATGGCTCACTCTCAGTTCACTTAGGTCTCTGCTCAAGTGTGCCCTGAACAGAGAGGCTTTCATTCTCACTCCAGATAAATGAGCAAGTCTCCAATTCCCACATTTCTTATCATTATTGGGAGATATTCGTCTCAATAGCACGTATCACTATCCAATCTACTCTATATATACTTATTTATTTGACTAATATTTATTCCATCCCAACCCCCACTAGGTTGCAAGCACCATGATGGCAACGACTGTATGTCTGATCCATTACTGTAGATCTTGTGCCACAAACCATACCTGGTACTGAGGCAGTGCTCTGTAGCATAGAGTTTAAGAGTATGGACTCTGGAGAGAGACCATTTGGGTTCAAGTCTAGACTCTACCACTTAACCTGCTCACCTCAGGCAAGTAACATGTTTTGTGCCCCAGTTTCTTCATCTGTAAAATGGGAACATGAGAGTGCCTACTTCGTAGACTTGTATTAAGGATTCAATTGGTTGATATATGTAAAGCACTTATGAAACTTCCTGGTATATAGGAAACACTATATATATATTTCATCTTCTATTGTGAATTAATTACAATTTTTGTAAGCATATGCCAAGCAAAAGAAGCCAGACAGAAAGGAGTAAATACTATATGATTCTATTTATATAGGTTTCTAGAACAGGCAGAAAATAATCTCTGTTGCGGGAAAAAATCAGAACAGTGGTTGCATCAAAGTGTGACGTGAGGGAGGTGAGGCAGTAGCTGGGATTGACTGGGAAGGGACAAGAAGGAACTTTATGGGGTGAGAAAAAGGTTCTATATCTTGATAGAGGAATAGGTTACACAGGTGTATGCATTTGTCAAAATGCATTAAACTGTACACTTAAGATCTGTACGTTAAACTCCATGTAAATTATACCTCAATTTGCATCATACTCATTTTCCTAAGCGAAAGAGACAGAAAGCCATATGTTGCATGATTCCATTGTATGACATTCTGGAAAAGGCAAAACTGTAGGGAAGGACAACAAATCAGGGGTAGCCAGGGGTAAAAGGTGAGGTATGCAAAGGGGCAGCACAAAGGAATTTGGAAGTGATGGAACTGTTCTATGTCGTGGCTGTGATGGTGGATACACATCTCTATGCATCTTTCAAATCCTGTAGAACGCAACATGCTAAAGAATGAATGCTACTACAGGTTAAAAAAAAGACTTAATCCACCAGGTGGCAGAGGGATTACAGACTATAACAAATGAACCTGACTGTATTACAAATGAATGACATAACCACACTGATGTGCATGGAGAAAAGCCAATTTACTTTGGAAAACTGTACTTTGACCAGATACTATAAGGCTGAAAACAAAAAGAACTGTCTAGAAATCTTGTGCTCTGGTTCATAAATTTGTTTCTCAGAAAGGTATGGGTTAGCAATTCTGAAACCAGTTTATGTATATACTAGGGTTGAACAACTAAAAAATATACTGTAGATCATGAGAGCCAGTTTCTTGTTGTCAAAGAAAGACGTTACCAACAAGGAAAGAGAGAAGGCTGGAATGAACACTGGGTGTTGGATTGGAATTGGAGGTATCAGTTTGGACATGTGGTTTTTTGATGGTTAGATGATGATGATGATGATTGATAGATAGACAGATAGCTAGATAGATAGACAGGCATAGATGTGTGTCTATGCATGAGATGAGGTAATACATATATTTCCAAGCTCTGTCAGCAGAAAAGACCTAGAGGCAGGGACACTCCAGTAGCCATGAGTACACGTGGCTCCCAGACGTTGCTTTCTAAATGCCATTCTCTAAAAAAAAAAAAAAAAATGTGTCGAGGGTACCAGGGTTCCTTGGTGAAGTGATTGATTCCAGGGTTAGGACAGAGAAAATACCAGATTGTCCGGGAATATCTGGTGGTGCCGTAAAGTCAGGAAATGCTCAAAAAGTGGCGGGTCCTGGTTGAAAGAACACAGGTGCCAACCCAAAGGATCTTCTAATGGACAAGACAGAGCCAGAGAGAAGAAGCACCAAAAATCTGCCTAAAAATTCCTGTCAGGTCTTTGAATATCGGATCTAAGCTGTGCACGTGCAGACGCTGGGAGGTTTAGCAGAGAATAGCTACTGAAAGCTGAAGATTGTGCAGAAATTTCAGAGGACACACACGCTGGGAATTGGAGGTTGGTTTGTGGACTCATCGCAGTGGAGTGGCCTTGGGAAAAAAGCCTGGGTATCAACTAAGACCCTAGAAATGCCACACCCCGATAAGTACCATACCGTAAGAATAAGGGATACACCTAAGGAGTAAGTATAAACCTGAAACAAACCTGGCCTTATAAAATTTAAAACCTAATCTTCCTGGGCTTAAGATGGTCCATTAGTCCCATAACTGCCTACCATGACAAGCTGGAGCATCCTCATGGCATGGTGGATGGCTTCCCCTAGAGAGGGAGCAATCTAAGAGATGAAGGAGGAAGCTTCAGTGTGTTTTATGACGTAGCCTCAGATGTGACACGCTGTCATTTCTGCAGCATTGTTATTCGTCACATGAGTCACTGCTGATTAGTCTTCCAGGGACCTGGTGGGACAGAGAGAGGCCAGCGGACCCGGGAGTTTGGCGGGTAGAGGCGGAAAGAGGCGAACTGTGGCTGCGAAAGCGGAGAAAGCCTAGGCCAGGCGGAGAGAGCAGAAGGAAACCGCCTGAGCCGAGGAGCGGCGGGGAGAGGCGGAGAGAGCCGAAGATGGGCGGAAATAGCCGAAGATGGGAGGGCAGGGAACGGGGAGCCGAGACTGGGCGGAGGGAGGCGACATTGGATGGAAAGAGCCGAGGCCTGCAGGGAGAGCCGTGTGAGCCGAAAAGCAGCGAGAATCGGCGAGAGAGCGGAGCCAAGCCCCTGCTGGGGAGGCCTGGGGACCCTGGTGGCGGAGAGAGAGTCCTGCTGAGGCGGAAGTGAGGATGGCGGTTAACGAGGGCGACCTTCCACGCTTCCGAGCTGCCCCGAGCGCCCCGCATGAAGGGCCGTGGACGCCAGGACAGCGGCGTGTCCTCCGCCCACGACGAGGACACCCGTGTCCCCGCGGCTGGGTCCTCCGGATGTGATGGCTGCGTGGAGTCTGGCGCCGATGTCCGCGGCGGGGACTGACCCCGGGGGTGCAGCCTCTGAGCCGCGCTGAGCCCGCGGACCCAGCCTGTGAGGAAGGCCGCTGGGGGCAGTGACCACGCCGGCTGACTGAGAGTCTGGTAAGAGGCCCCCATCCTAGACCGAGGCTGGAATGCGAACTGTGGGCCCCTCCTGACCGTCTCCCCACTTCCAACACCAACGCCAGGCTCTCATTCAGGGCTCTTGATTGTGTGCAACAGAGGATTGTTAGAGTGATCGCTCACGGAGCCTCTGGGAGGACGGGGATGGGCTGGAGCCCTGCTGAGGCCGCTTCTATTAGCTGTTGTCCAAATCCATCGTCATCAGAGCATAGGTTCCCCCTCCTGGGTCAGAGTCTGCGTGGGTGCGTCTGATCCACGGAACTGTGCCCTGGCTGCAGTGGGGAGGCTGCAAATGGCCATATCTGGCATTTTCTGCTTTTAAATCGGGAAGCTGGTGTTATCTCCCCCAGGATCATAAAGTGAGGGAAGCCCTCAAACACAGGATAGGGGTTCAGTGGCTGAGAAACCAAGAAGGATGACAGATGTCTACTAGGAGGCCCTATACTTGAAGTTTTATAAGAGGAAACACTGGAGACGACATGTGTCAGCAACCTTGGGAATTTCGGCTCTAATTGTTTATGTTAAAGTTGCTGCACCTGGAAAGCATGTGTTGGACTTGGCAGTCTTCAGCGAGGTGGACACGACCCATCACCACCTCTGCCTTTTAGGGCCCTTGCTAAGGGCTCCACCACTGTTTACATTGAGAAGACCTGGTGCCTAAGCAGAGCTGAGCTGACTGGATGGCAGTGAATAGGAAGGGTGATGGGAGACATTGATGTTGGGCCACTGAAGGTGAGAGTTGGACCAGCAAACGGTGGTCCAGAGCAACCCAAATATCCATCATCTGATGGATGTATAAACACAGTGTGATCCGTATTTCTGTACGTTGTATGTACTTCAGCCAAAAACATATGAAGGACACGTGCTACACCATGGATGCACCTTTAAGACCTTCTGCTAAGTGAAAGCGTCTAGTTAAAGAAGACCACTTATCATATGATTCCTTTTACATGAAATGTCAAATATGGGAAAATCTGTACAGACAAGAAGTCAATTTGTGGTTATTTAAGGTTGGAGGTGGGAGTAGGAAGTGCAACGGTAATACTAAATTATTTCTATTTGGTTCTTTTTACAATTTTTTTATCCTTATTGATATTCTCTCTGAATTGAGACATCATTCTCTTTATTTTCCTTGGTTCTTTGTTCCTACTTTCCATTAGCCCTTTGAGAATATATTAGAGAGTTATTTTGAAATCCTTGTCTCATGAGTCCAGTGCTTGGGCTTCCTCAGGAAAAATTTCTGTCAATTTCCACTCTATTTCATCTGAACCAGCTATACTTTCCTGTAGCTTCATATCGTTTGTAATTTTGTAGTGGTAACTAGACATTTTGCGTATTACAATGTGGTTGTTGTGAGAATCAGATTCTCCTCACTCTCCAGATTTTGCTGTTGTGGCTTTTTATGAGCTGCAGTCATCCTTTTGTTTAGTGACTTTTCAAACTATTTTTGCAAAGACTATGTTTTTTGATGTATGTGCTCACTGAAATCTGTTTTCAGTTATCTTAACAATCAGCAAGTGACCTGACAGAGACAGATTTCTTTAAATGCAAGGATCCAAAAGAACACATTTTGGGCCGGCCCCGTGGCTTAGGGGTTAAGTGCGCGTGCTCCACTGCTGGCGGCCCGGGTTCGGATTCCGGGCACGCACCAATGCACAGCTTCTCTGGCCATGCTGAGGCCGTGTCCCACATACAGCGACTAGAAGGATGTGCAACTATGACATACAACTATCTACTGAGGCTTTGGGGGAGAAATAAATAAATAAAAGAACACATTTTAAAAAAAGATAAAATTAAAATCTCCAGCCTTTGCAGCAGGTACCCCTGCATTTCTTCCTTAGACTTCACCCCCTACCTGCATGGAGCCCACAAATCTGCCAGAGGTGCAATCCCGGGTCTTCTCAGTTCTTCTCTGAGCACCCATCCAATCCTGGGCATGTACATTACACTCCAGCTTCTCTGGTAGATGCAGTGGCCTTTCTAAGCTTTCATTCCCCAAAAAACTTTCTCCTCAGATGCCTCCTTTCCAGCTATTTATGTCTCTCTCCTGTCCTGGACATCATCCCTTGCGCAGGCATCTACCAGTATCATAGACCTTTAAATGTTTCATCAGACAATGACACCACCAGCAAAGTCCCTCCAGCCTGAGGGGGAGAAATACGTGTCACCTTCTGCGCTGTTCCCTCAGGGGCCCGAAAGACAGATCACTACCACCCCATCACATAATCACCCTATTTTAAGAATCAGGTTAGTATTTGTCTCCTGGCATGAGGGAGCCATGCAAGGAATCTTTCCTCCCATCCTCACGACCTCTGCTGTACCAGAGATGGCAGCGGGTAGGCATTAACCAAAAACACCACAGTGCTTTCTTACCCAAATTCAGCCATGTTTCCTTCATTAATCACTCTTCTGGATGCTGTAAGTTTTTTATTATATTTCCGAGTTCTGAAACACATGATTCTGTCAGTATTGTCCAAGTGAATGGTTGCTTCAGTGGAGAGACTTGTTCTGTGTGTACGTTAATTTGCCGTTTTTGTTAACAGAACTGGGGAAATGCTTTGATATGTCACCTTTGTCCTTTTTCTCCTTCATGTTTCTTTTGTTTGGTGGTTGCTTCTCAAAAATTATTTTGTAAATTTTTCTCTTCCATATGAATTTAAGAATCACCATCATGATTTCAAAAAACATTATGATTTTTAAGTTTATTACATTGAATCAAGTACTTCTGAGGAAAACAACTCCTCCATTATTGTTGGTGAAAACAACTCCTCTGATATTGTTACCATTCACATCTGCCTGAGCCAGCTCCCAACCTCAACTTGAGGGTAGAGGATGTAGTCAGTTGAATAACATCTCCCAAAGATTCAAGTTCACCCGGAACCTCAGAATGTAATCTTATTTTGAAACAGGTCCTTAAAGATGTGATTAAAGATCCGCAGATGAACTCATCCTGGATTTAGGGTGGGCCCTCAATTCAATGACTGGTGTCCTTATAAGAGAAGAGGACCCAGAGACATGGAGGGAAGAAGATCACGTGAAAGACGTAGGCAGAGATTGGAGATCTGCTGCCACAAGACAGGGAAGCAGGTACCACCAGGAGCTGGAAGAGGTGAGGGAGGATTCTCTGCTGCTGATAAACTCTGAAGCAATTGTAGGGCTCCCCTTTGTTCTCATTCAAACCATCAAAACCTAATAATACCTTGTCTTAAAAATTTTGATTATCACCTGGCTTACATCATTTAAATTTGGGTTTAGTCACATTGAATCTGAGGTCAAATAGTAAACTCAAAAGCTTCTCTAGTAAGCAGAGAATCAAATGAGAAATAAGGACTATATATAGATACAATTCAAAGTCACTAATAGTTTCATAAAACACATGCAATTTGTTATAATATTAATGACATGATAAAAATCTCTAATTCTATCATTTATAATTACAACAAGTAGGCACATGGCTATTTAAATGTTCATTTTAATTAACTGAAATTATATAAAATTAAAATTTCAGTTCCTCAGTCACCTTTGCTTTATTTCAAGTACTCAGTAGCCACATGTGACAGTGCAGATATAAAACTCTTCTATCACTGCAGAAAGTTCGATTGGACAGAGATAAGCTACTGCACACTAGGTCAATCCTTTGGTATAAAATACATGCTAACACTGGAATAAAGAGAAGATTTTGTACATTTTTAGTACTCATTTACAGCTAATTGTAATTCTTATTTTCTTATAAAATTTCCTTTCAGATCAAACTTCTTCCTTTTATTAATGTAATTCAGGATTTAGCCATTTACAACTGGGAATACTGTAGTACTTGCATCAAATGGCAGTAATCATATTATAATCTACCTCAAGCACTAAAACAAGAATAGTCTTCTCTGAGGGAATTTAGACTGTAACTTCACTCTTCTCCAATGGCCCCATTCCTTTACATAAACTTGTCAGCATAGTATTTATTGCGTTCTAACATCATTTTTCCTGGGTATAAAAATTACTCTTGACTTATTGTCTAACCCTGTCAAAATATCTCGCCATCATAAAAGTCACATTACCAGGACTTTAACACACATAAAATTTAAGATTATCAGCATTTTGAATGATCTCAAAAAAGAAAAATTCATTCTGGGGGCCAGCCCCGTGGCGTAGCAGTTAAGTGCGCACGCTCCGCTGCTGGCGGCCCGGGTTCGGATCCCGGGCGCACACCGACACACTGCTTATCAGGCCATGCTGTGGTGGCGTCCCACATAAAGTGGAGGAAGATCGGCATGGATGTTGGCTCAGGGCCAGTCTTCCTCAGCAAAAAGAGGAAGACTGGCATGGATGTTAGCTCAGGGCTGATCTTTCTCACCAAAAAAAAAAAAATTGATTCTGATATTGAGCTTGATGTAGAAATTAACCATTTGTCTTATGATCAAACTTCTCTGTCTCCTACCTTTGAAGTGGTGCAGACTGTATCTCTCTGTATTTACCGTATCCACCTGATGCTACAAATATTTAAGGCTAAGGTCTCTTTCTTGATTATAAGCTTCAGAGAAGAATCTCAAATTTTAGTATTTGATGGTATCTACCACACAGTACTTGCTCAATCATCTAAGTTAAATAACTATCTAAGGACACAGAACTGTAGTTCTGAAAGCAGCAACAAGACAGATGTGAAATAGCTAACAGAAGGTTTTCATTAAGAAAAGAGCCCCCTACTATTTTTGTGCCTTATGCCTCAGCTCTGAGAGATACTGTAGACATTAGATCCCAAAAGCCAGTAGTGCGTAATTACCCAGAACTTTTCACGTCTGTGTATTTTAATCCCAAAGATCACTTAGATCTCACTTAATCTGTCCACATCAAGGAAACTTTTGAACGCAGTTTAACATTTACTTAAAGCTGACTTTTGACTAAGCAGTCACCTCATATCACAGGGACAGATAATATACTCTTAATTATGAAAAGCAATTTTCTCAGTCATTCATACATAAGAACTTGATTCTGGTACAAGAGATTCCTAGAGTACCTCCTTAAAATCTGTGGTTCTGACCAGTCCATTCACATGGACTGTATTACACTCCCAGGGGTATCCCTCAATACAGGTAGCATTTATTCAGCTATGCTTCCTTTTTTCTCCTTCCTCCACCTGGGACTAAACCACACAAAAACTTCAGCAGAACACTGAATAAACCTCAGGGTAAAGAACTGCAAAGCTAGGATGTCCAACACATTCTCTTTATTAGGGAACTTGCACATCTTTGTTGGGGACTATGACCTCTGTAAAAAACCTTCCTCTCCATCATGCCTCTGGATACCATTTGTTCTTCCTTCTTTCCAAACTACATCATTTCTCATCATCATCAAGAGGACAAAACTTAAAGAGCTCTGTGAAAACCTGCCATACAGCCCACTACTTTAGTCCAATAATTTGCCCAATTCTATTTTCTTTCACCTCACTTGCATACCTATATGCCCCATGAATCTGAATATACTCACTTCCTTGACTGTGTATTTAAACCTGGCTATTCCATTATCACCTCTAGATCATAATATCTTTCTCCAAGTTAATTTATAATTTTAAAACATGGCAAGATACTGAATGACTCCAGGTGAATAGCTTCATATGTATGCATATGAATTTAATATGCATACAAATCTCCTGGGAATATTGTTAAAATGAAAATTTTGATTCCGTAAATCTGGGACACACAGGGGAACTTTTAGATGAAGGAATCATTCTGACAGTACTGTGGCAGAGAATAAATGATTCTATGCATTTGTCAAAGCCCACAAAACTGTGTAGCACAGAGTGTATGTAATACGTGCAAGTTTAAAAAAAATCAACCCATGTGACTGAGTATCCCAGGATGGAATGCAAACTGTGACAAATGAATCTAACATTATTATAAATTTATGATATCACCATACTGAAGGGGGTTGGGGGGCAGAAGCTAACTTGAGTAACTTTGGAAAACGGGTGTTTTGACTAGAAACTCTAAGGCTAAATATAATAGGAACTGTACACTGTATGTAAACACTGTATTCTAGTTGGTAAATTTGTTTCTTCTGTGAGAATAGCCTAGAAATTCTGCAACTGCTTTACCCATATGCTGAGGGTGAAGAGTATGGATGGTAGGTAGAGGATGGTGGGAACCAGGTTTCTCTGTTGGAGATAGAAATTATAAAGGAGCAAGAAAGGAAGGTTAGGATGAATCCTGTAGTTCAGGATTATAGCTGGAGACATCAGTACAAACTCAAGTTTACCTTAATATGTATACAGATGGACAGATACAGAAAGAACTACAGATATGCCGACATACGTGGTTTACTATATATACATATGTTACTAGCTCTGTCTGCTTTGTCTGCTGAGAGGGCCTAGAAGTAGTGACACCTGAGTAGCAATGAGCATACCCCGCACCCAAATCTGCTTTCTAAGACCCTTTTCTCCAATAAAAGGAACCAGAGCTCTTTGGAGAAATGAGTGACTCGAGGGCAAAAGAATGGGAATGTGTAAAAAGGACACGGAAGCCAACTCGAAAGAAAGCTCACAATGGGCAAGGCTAGAACAATTTGAGCAACAAAATAAATTCATTGGATTATAGCCCAAAGTATAAAATACATATACATAAGTCCACGCTTATATAAATGAATGAGTGACTAAACGGGGGAGAAATGACTTCTCTACAGAAGAATTCCATTATAATATATGTAGACACTCCCTCCCAGCAGGAGACGGAACTTAATCCCACTCCCTCCACCCCCTTGAGAGTGAGCCAGACACAGTCACTTGCTTCCAAAGAATACAGCATGGAAAGGGAAAAACAAACAGTAACTTTACAGTGGAGAAACCTGGCAAATACTACCTTGGCCAAGTGATGGACGTTATCATCAACAGTAATGTCACGTGGATATTATGCTCCCCATACGATGTGACTGGAAGAACACTTCATCTCTGTGATATTCGTGCTAAAAACTGATAACCCTAGTTTATCCTAACAAAAACATCAGACTAATCCAAACTGGGGGACATTCTACAGGACACCTAGCCAGTACTTCTGACGACTGTTAAGGAAATCAAACAAAGGCTAAGAAACTCTCACAGAGCAGAGGACACTGGAGAGAGCTGACAATTAAACATAACATGGTACCCTGGGTTGAATCCTGGAATAGAAAGAGGGCATTAATGGAAAAGTCAATGAAATCCAAGTGAAGTTTGAAATTTATTTTTTTTTTTTTGGTGAGAAAGATTAGCCCTGAGCTAACATCTGCTGCCAATCCTCCTCTTTTTGCTGAGGAAGACTGGCCCTGGGCTAACATCTGTGCCCATCTTCCTCCATTTTCTGTGGGACACTTGCCACAGCACGGCTTGATAAGTGGTGCATACGTCTGCGCCCAGGATCCGAACCTGCGAACCCTGGGCCGCGGAAGGAGAGCACGTGAACTAAACCACTGCACCACCAGGCTGGCCCCAATAGCTTTTTTTTTTTTTTTAATGGTTATAAATCTGGTTTCTCCTTCTAGAGAATGGGACTCATAACACTGTGAACATCACAGGAGTTTTGTGAGGATGAACTGTGATAAATTCACATAATGCACCATGTACTGTGCACCATGCCTGGCTCAGTCAGAGTTAAGAGCTCAATGATTATTGGTTGCATTATTGTTTCTAGAGCAATGAAATGTACCCAGCCTCTTGATGGCAGGGCCTATGACACCGTTCTTTGGGAGTTCCCAGAAAATAAAAACGATGTATAACAACATCAGTAACAAAAAAAGCGGCAAGGCGCTGAATGAACCGCTTCATATATATGCGTATGAATTTAATATGAATACGAATTACTGGAGAATCTTGTTAAAATGAAGATTCTGATTCAGAAGGTCTGGGGTAGGGGCCAAGGTTTTACATTTTGAACAAGCTCCCAAGTGACGCCAATGCTGCTGGTCCAAGGACCAAAACTGGGGCTGCAACTTTTCTATTTCTGCATGTTTTTAAATTTTCCTTAAAAAATACAAAAAAGTTTTCTCCATCTATTCTTTATCTCTTCACCACAAAAAATACTCTTATTTTTAAACCCAACTATATCATATGTAACCCACCAGTCGTCAAGATCTTAAATAAGCAACTATTTCAACAGTACAGTCTTCCCCGCTTATACGCAGTTTCGCTTCCACAGTTTCAGTTACCTGCAGTCAACTGTGGTCTGAAAATATTAAATAGAAAATTCCCAACTTCGTAAGTTTTAAATTTCGTGCTGTTCTGAGTAGCATGATGAAATCTCGCTCCATCCCACCTGGGACGTGAATCATCCCTTTGTCCAGCGTATCCACGCTGCATAAGCTACCTGCCCATTAGTCACTTAGTAGCTATCTCAGTTATCAGATTGACTATCGCAGTATCACAGTGCTTGTGTTCTAACAACCATGGACATCATCTGCTTATGACATCCAACCATCAACATCATCACGGCTCAATGATCCTCCTCATGTATTGTCAGAAGGTCAATATTAACCTAGCGCTACATCACAATGCCTAGATCATTCACCTCACTTCATCTCAACATGTAGGCATTGTATCATCTCACATCCTCACAAGAGGAAGGGTGAGTACAGTACAATAAGGTATCTTGAGAGAGAGAGACCACATTCACAGAACTATTTTTACAGTATATGGTTATAACTGTTCTATTTTATTATTGTTGTTGTTAATCTCTTACTGTGCCTAATTTATAAATTAGACTGTATCACAGGTATGAATGCATAGGAAAGAATATAGTATATACAGGGTTCTGTATTATCCGCAGTTTCAGGCATCCACTTGGGGTCTTGTAACACATCCCCCGTGGATGAGGGGAGGCTACTGTACAAAAAAGGGGTAACTACACATTAATGTTTGCCCCCATATGATCTCATACCTATGTAGATAAAAGTAATGTCTTGCAAAGTCAAGTCATATACAATTCTCTTAGCCTTATCAGTTAAAAAAGCCTAAATACTTTACAGTAACCTAGATTAACCACAATCCTAGGAAATTGTGTGAAAATTTTAATTTGGTAAATTCTGTTTGGAAACAGAGTATCCTATTACTAAGGCTCCTGCTTAACGATTTGAGTTTTCAAAGGATAAGAAGCGATCTTAGATGATCTTAGATTTAGTAGCATATACAGGATATTTGAGAGAAAAAAGAGGAAAAGATGAAGAAATCACATGCTGAACTGAGAAATAGGGAATAACAAAAAATGAGGTGTAAAAGAGTCATACTTTCCTGCAATTAATGACATCACAGAAAATTTTAAAAACCAGTTTCCTTAACTCAATGATTTCTAGCCATTCTGGCTTTGTGATTTCACACTTTCCCATCCTCCTTAAAATGTTTCTTAACACAAACTTTGGAAATTTAAAAAATGACATTTTTTTTAAAACTCTGAGATAACTGCAAAACAAGCTCAGCAAACACCATTTTAACTGGTATTGACTTTAAAAACTGTTCAAATTTATTTAGTGAAAGAAACTAACTGATTTTGATGGCAAGAAATCTTTCTGGTATGTGTATACATAAATAAAATGTTTCCAAACACAGTATACCACAGTAGAATTCAACAGGACACTAACAGATCCATGGTGCAAACTGTGCCCTGTGTTCAAATTAACTCTGAACTGGTTTTCCTTAAATGTCACAGGTCATTGAGGCTCCAGGGCTTCTCAAAGCCTCTAAACAGCCTGTTAAACTCTGAATTTCTAAAAAGGAGGTTTTCATTGAGAACATTTCCAGTGATCATAGTCCCTATTCACTGTCTACCCACAACACTTTACAAGCTGAGATCCAAAGATTCTTGAACCATAAAATGATAATTAAAATATTTTCTATAAGCCAAGGAAATTGAAGTGTTACAGTCAACAAAGCTCCATTGCCAGCTAGAG
This sequence comes from Diceros bicornis minor, assembly GCF_020826845.1. Taxonomy (NCBI): domain Eukaryota; kingdom Metazoa; phylum Chordata; class Mammalia; order Perissodactyla; family Rhinocerotidae; genus Diceros; species Diceros bicornis. The sequence continues at coordinate 616,428 of NW_026690919.1, read as the reverse complement.
ATTAATTCTAAATGGTTGAGACCATTACAGCACATCACTAACCACCTTCCTCACCCTGTAAGAATTTTTCAAGAGCATAATATACAGAGACTAATTAAAGTGATTCAAAGAAATTCTCAAATTTACATGGACAAACATATTATTAAAAATTTAATCTACAGGCAAGCAGAGAAATTCTTCTGAGTATTAAGCATGTATCAATCATCCAAAATGAGCAAAATATGATAATATATTTCTGGTCTTTACCCATAAATCTAGTCCTGGAGTAAATCATCACTCAAGATAATTTTAAAATAAAAAATATCTACCCAGGATTTGAAAAATTTGGTTGCAAATAACAACACATCCACACAGTGAGGAACTGATGCTCTGAAATCTTCCCATAGTATCTTCAGAAAGCTTAACTTCAGTTACATAATAAACTTTGTGCTGAGCTGAAACTGATGTACAGGTGCATCCTGACCCAGATTTCTTAGTAAATAAGTTTCAAAACTGTCCCTTATAGTATAGGCCAAGAGACATTTTCCTATGTATTCTTCTTCCCTTCAGTCAATGGTTATAGAGAGCTTTCCACATGGAAAGAATCAAAAAACCATTTTTTTTAGTAGAAAGCTAATTATACCAACCAAAAATGCTAAATGACTTCTTAAGTCTATTTCATTTCATAAACTTCATTTTCATAAAGGAAAAAAGAAACGCTAAAGCAAAAATACATTTAAAAATTCTAGCCAATAAAAATCAAATTTTACTTTAAAAACTATTTACAGTGTATATTAATTTCAAAAGGAGAGCATATTTCTCCTCTCATCACTCTATATTAACATTCGTAGTTACTGAAACTTTTGCTGTTTGCAAGAAAATCCCTATGTCTATAAAGTTCACCTCCTCACTCTTTTAACTAACTAGGCACAATCTCCCTTCTCTGTACTGCCTTGTTATAAAAGCTTTGGGGAGGGGGTCTCAGGGTTAGTAACAATGACAGTAGAGCAAAGGAAAAGGATAGCATAACAGCCGTGAGGAAGAAAATGAAAGCAAAATAGAAGCAGGTCTTCCTCCTCCTGATAAACAAACACCAAGACAGTTGAAAGAATTAGATAACTCGACAATCATACTTCTCAGAAGCACATACCTTGTATGGTAGAAATGATGACTCAGAATAATTACAGAATACGCTTTGCAACTATTTTAAATGAGTATGCATAATAAGACTCCTGTAAGTAAATCCGCTTTCACAGGGTTTAACTTTTTTCAACTATACCATCTAATTTGACTTACTACTCACCTTTGCTTTAGATACGGCAGTAAAATACATAAAAGATTACTGGAACAGGTAAGCGGTCAGAATATAACAGCACGCGATCTCTCCGCATACTCAACAAGAGGATTTACTCTCAAGAGGCTTACTTCCTATTTTCCAGGTAGTTTTGTTCCTGTGTCTCCTCTAGGTATTTCTACCTATCAACCATTTCATTGCTCACTAATGAATAAGACAATGCGGGACAACGTGACTCTCCTATTCACTTACTATAGTCAATATACCTGTAGAGATCTTAATCAAAACTGAGATTCAAAAGTCTTCTAATTTACCTCTCAACTCTGGAGATTCATAAAGTTTTAGATAACAGAGTTTGACTAGAATCACCAGAAACTCTGTTATCTAAAATTTTATTACACGTTGTAAAAGTGATAGGATGAAACTTCAAAATCATTTAGTTCAACTCTTAATTACTTTACAGTTGAGAAATCATTCAGAGAACTAGTTAGATGGTGTCAACTCAGGTTTTGTAACTCCAGACCAACACTTGTTCTGCTAAATCATGCTGCTTTCCGTGTAACTACTCCTTCTTCTCTATGATGTTCTTGTTATCCAAACAGTGCACCTGTGAAAGCTGATAAACTCAAGTATTCCTAGAATGACCAGAAAATCCCAAGTCTCAGGTCAAATACATATACCACTGCTTCATTTTCTACCCCAACATTTTTTCTGAAACCCTCCTAACTGCCAAAACTTTCCTGTTTCTTGTCCATCACATTTCTCTATCACTATAATTAATGTTTTAGTTATCTAGTACCCTATGTTACATAAAACATAATGCTAATCATAATAAGCAAATATTGAGTGCTCATTATATCAGGAACTATATTAAGACCTTTAGATGTAGCATCTCACTTAATCTTCAACTTCAAATAAGATAAATAATACCGTAATCCCCATTTCAAAACTGCAAAAATCAAAGCCTCAGAAGTTAATTTTTTCTTTTTCTCTCTCTCTCTTTTTTTTTTTTTTTTGCTGAGGAAGATTGGCCCTGAGCTAAGATGTGTTGCCAATCTTCCTCTTTTGGCTTGAGGAAGATTCACCCTGAGCTAACATCTGTGCCAGTCTTCCTCTATTTTGTATGTGGGTCGCCGCCACAGCATGGCCACCAATGAGTGATGTAGGTCGGTGCCCAGGAACTGAACCCGGGCCACTGAAGCAGAGCACGCCAAACTTAAGCACTAGGCCATGGGGCTGGCCCCAGAAGTTAAATAATTTGTCCTAATTCACAGAGCTAACCAGAAGTAGAACCAGGATAAGTAATCAGGCAGTCTCACTCCAATGTCCATATTCCTGATCTCTACATACAATGAGTATATATAACTACATGGACTTTATTATTAATATGCAGATAACTTAAAATTTGGGGGCTACAGAAGAATTTAAAGAGTCTTTGTATTTGAAGAGGCTTCTTTCACATTAAAATAGCTTAATATGGCTTAATCCCATAAACTATATCTTCCTTAAAAAGACATGGCCCAAGTAAGAACTCTTAACTCACTCATATATAATTAAAACTCAAATTAAAGAAAATAGGAGGAAAAAAGAGTTGCAACAATACTTTAACAAATATCCAGATCAGCATTGTCCAAAAGAACTTTTTGTAGTGATAGTAATGTTTTCTATCTGCACCGTCCATCATGGTAGCCACTAGCCACATGGGACTATTCAGCATTTGAAATGTGTCTAGTGTGACTAACTGAATTTTGAATATTGTGTAATTTTAATTAATTTACATTTAAACAGCCACATGTGGCTAGTGGCTACTATATTGGACAGCACAGGTAGAAGATAAAATGCCAGAAAAAGATGAGGAAAGAAATTCTTATTGCCCTTATTTAGAGAGTGCACTAACAGTCAAATCAATTTAAATCTCTTTTCCTACTTGTTCTAGCTTCAGTTATTAACCCAAACAATATATACCTCCAAGGAGATTTAAGTAACCCAAACTTCTATACTTAAATTCTTCTTTGTGTATTTCAAAGGAAAAAAATAATTAAAACCTGTATTATCAACAAAGCTCCTTATATTAGAAACTTTTTACTGTTTGGATACCTAAGAGGAAGAATTTGAACCTGAAAACTGCCATCTACTAAGAAAACTAAAAAGACTCACACAAGTTTTCCATTCTCTTCATAATAAATACTTGATAATAAAGTGCTTACCTTGATTCTCCACTACTGTTTCTAACACTTTCTTCATCACTGTGTCCATTCATTGTAAATATCAAGAAATTTTAAAATAAAATATATATCTTCCCAGTTTAAAAGATGAATATAAATACTGACTCCTCCTTGAATACCAAAAATTCACAGACGAATTTTCTTCAACATTCACAGGTTTCCTGGGACCCTTTTTGATTCACCTAAAGAAAACATATTAAGAAAATAAGAAAACTTCCTGTAGAGAAAAAGATAAGTCTATTTAGAACTTATACAAATCTACCTAGGCCAATCAGAAATACCTAGGCTTCCATTAACTACATTCCTGACTACTTACTAGAATTTATAGCACACCAGTGCTTATTTTTGACAGAAGAAATCAGAATATCTGCTAAGTGATAAAACTTTTAGACTAACTGCAGCTGTGTAGCGATACATATACACACATTACGGATAACTAGCTAACTAAAGAAAAATGGTAATATATAACATATACATACACTCCAAGAATAGAAAACGGAGTCTTATTAGATACTTTGTCAAACCAAGTAAGGGGGGAAAAGGTTACCTTTAATCAAACACTAATTCATATCACCAAGAACTTCATACACTTGAATGAGACAAAATTTTGAAAATGCTCACATAAGAACAGAAGAATAAAAGGGTATCATACAATCTTCGCAAAAACTGTACAGGTCAAAATAAACGTGTACTTTCACAGGTAAGCCGACAGTGGAATGATAAAATTTAAATCATATTTATCCAGGTTGGACTTGCGGAGATTCCATTAAAAAAAAAAAAAGGTAATGGAATACACACTATGATTTTTTAAGTAACAGGTTTGGGGCAGAAATCACTGACCAAGACACAGCATTCCCACCTTTCAAGATTTCAGCACAACACTGGAGAGTCACCTACAAGCCATCCACGAATAAACCAAGGAGATCTCTGGCAGCGGAGGGAGAGGAAGAAGCGGGGGAAGAAGACGTCAGATCCCTCCCCAGCCAGAAAGGACCGAGATAGCCGACTGAGAGCAGAGCTGTCCTCCGACCTCAGCAAAGAGAATTCAGTCCTACGATGATTTCCATTCCACAAAACAAGAGGAGGAAAACAGGCTGTTGCCAACTTCATCACAGCAAACTCTACATCTAGATCGAGATTTTAATTCTCCAGAGACTAAGGTCCAGTAGACTCTTTGCAAGAACTGGTTATCCAAAAAGTAACTCTTCCACACAACATTTATTCCTCATGTTAAATATTAATTCCAACCCGTCAAAGAGTTTTACTGTTCAACAAGTCTTAAAAATCTAGGGACTCTAACAAACCGCCTCTTTCCCGAAAGTCTCTCTGCGTTGAGAAAGTTCACTCTTTTCGTTCTTTCCTTTTCACCTTCCTTTCGCTCCTCAAAACGGCTTTCTCTGGACATTCTAACTTCCTTTTTCTCCCTCATCTGCCTTCCCCGAGTCAGTCCTCTTTCTGAGGCCCTGCTCACAGCCCTGAGTTCTGCAGCTCCAGGCGCACGCAGCTCTCTCCAGCCTTTCCCGCGTCTCAACAATGAAGTCAAACCTCCCCAACCCTCCTCCCCTGTGCCCGGTCCTTCAACAGCTGCTCTGCTCCTGCTGAGTTTCCCAAGCGGGGCTCGAAAGGAGGCTGGAAGCCTTCCTCCTCCCTCCTCCGTCCATCGCAGCTTCGCTCCAGTCAGTCTCCCGGCCGGACGCACACTCCCACCCCCGTCCCTCCCAGGGCCCCCCTCCCGGTCCCCGAGTCTCTCTTCCCGCCTCACACTTCCCGCCGCCCCGCTCCGCGCCCTCCCGGGCTCGCCTGGGCCGCCGCCCCTCCCCCTCGCCGCCACCCCCCACGTGCCGGGAGGCCGGGTCGCGGCGGGGGCGACGCGCCGGCCAAGCGCTCGCCGCTCGCGCTCCGCGGCTCTGCCCTCGCGGCCCCGCCGCGCCCACGCCGAGGAGGCCCGGGCTCCGCCGCCCGCCGGCGCTAGGACGCGCTCCGCGGAGCCCCCCGCGCGCCACTCACGCGCCCCCCGCGCGCCCAGCCCGGCCGCTGCCGCCGCCCTCGCAGAGCCGCCCCGGCCTTCGCCCGGAGCCCCCGCCCCCGCCCTCCGCCTGGCAGGCTCCCGGCCTCCCCGCCACATCCTGACCCGCCCGCCGCCCCCTTTCTTACCGGCGGCCGTGCAGGCTTCGCGGGGGCGGAGGGAGCCCACTCAGGTCTCCGCCGCCGGGTGAGTCCTCGGGCTCCGGGCGTCTCGGGGGAAGCAGGAGTCCGTGAGGGGGAGGGGGGAGGGGAAGCCCCGGCTCGCGGCTCCCACGCGCCGTCCCCTGAGAGCGGATCCGACGATCCATTCATGATGGAAGCACCAACGGCGAGGGCAGCTAGAACGAGAAGTAACGAGCCGAGCCGTCGTCGTCGCCGCAGCCACACGCGCGCTCCCGCTCCCGCCGCTTATCGGCTCCCGGCAGCCGCCGGAACGCCGGGAGAGCAAGCGCAGCCGTCTCCGCCGCCGCCGCCGAGGTCGCCGCCGCCGCCGCCGCCTCCCGCGCGACGTAAGCTCCCTGCTCGCTCCTCTTCCCTACTGGGCGCGAGGAGGGCGGGCTAGCGCACGCCGAACCGCTCCTGCCGGCGCGTGGGCAGTGGGAGGGGCTACGTTTTGGAGTCGTGCGGCGTAGGAAGAAAGCGATTGGTGCTGAGGTGGGGCGGAGAGCGAGTGCGCGCACGCGCGCCGATGGGAGCCGTACGCCGGCCGCGCGGAGGCCGCCGGACTCTGGGCACAGCCGCGGGCCGCTGATGCTGGCTCTGGTGCCCTCCCTCACCCGCCGGGAGTTGAGTTCCGGGAAGTGGGAGCTAGAGGCTCGCTGCGTGCGGGTGTGGACGCTGCTGTCGCTCGGGACAGTTGCGCAAGGACTTTGCGGGGGAGACACTGAGAAGAACCGGGGAAGCAGAGGGATGGCGAGATGCTGAAGACTGTGTTGGGGCTCGGGGAGCCGCAGAAGCGCCGCGCTGGATAAGCCCAGGGGGCCGGGTCGTGCGTGGGGTCCGGTCGCCCAGGCTTCGGCCCGCATCTCTCTCCGGCCTCCGGCCCCATCGGAGCGCCTGAGGGGAGAGGTGGAGAGGGGCCCGCTGCGTCACACCGGGCAGCCTGGGACCCCAACTGTTGGGCAGCTGTGGTCACCTCCGGCCGCCTCCTACGCCTAGGCGACCTGCGACAGAGGCTGCCTCGGGGGCCCGATGGCCCGTGCGGGCGGGGCACCTGAGGAGACGGAGGGAAAACAGAGACGGAGTTGCTGACATCCTGTGACACTTCTTGATTCCTTTGTGGGTTCAGGAGAAAACTCTTACAACCTTTCTAGGTCCCTCCCTGGAGGACGGGAGGAGGGTGCGCTGCCGAATGGCGACAAAAAAGCTGCTCGAAGGACGTTGATAACTGGCTTAGCGTAGCGTGCTGCCACTTAGTGGACGGTTTCTTCCTGAACTGTGACTGCGGGCCTCAGTTACAACCCTGGAGATGTGGCTATGGAAACACTATCTTTTCAAGCCTGGGGATGTCCCGCTTCATTCTTTTTGAAAGCTTTTTTTTAATCATTTCTTTTACACTTCATTTTTTTTTCCCCCGTCCACAGATCAGTCTTGAATCGCTCGAGGTTAATGATACTTTTTGAAACTTTCTAACCCCATTCCTCAGTTATTTGATTTGGTGTAAAGGCCAACCTTCCAAGTCAAATGACTTTGAACGGGGTAGCTGCGTTCCCAAAATAGTTCTTTTCGCGTGTGGGGATTTCAAGTTTTAGTCTACCAGCTGTTTAAACAGTTTGGGTCAAAGCCTTCAAAAAGATCTCAAAACATGACTCCAAGCATGTGTTAGTTTTATGGAAGAGTATATTCACCCTTGGGAAGGAGGAGGCGGCAAACAGGTACACTTGGTCTACTCCAAAAAAAGTCTGTCTGTGACCAATGAAGAGTGAAACAAAATGGAACACTACCACAGTTTGCAAAATGGTCTGTGCTCCACCTCTTTTTTTCTTTCCTTTTTTCCTAGTTATTAAATAGCTGTAACGCTGGGTTGTGAGGAATAACAAGATCATACAAATCTCCATCTCTGAAGGCCCTAAAAGTAGGAACCAAGTGCTAATTTTTAATATTAAAAATATGATAAAAGTGCCTTAATGATAGGAACTTCCCGTGCCTCTGATTTCTTTCTTGGATTACTGGAGTGGTAAGTGAAAAATAAAAGCCCCTGGAAAACAGTAGCTACGCCAGATAAAGAATTTTGTGATCAGAAATATAATTCAGATAATAAAGTCCTCAATTATACTACACTTTATAATTGTCTTACAAAAAAGAATTACCGTTATGTTCTTAATCTATTTTGTATGTTTTCTGAAAGCCCACGTCAAACCTTTTTTAACTACTGACTTGCCATTTGGATGTGATATGCTACATATAAACTCTAGATCCTTTTTTTGCGGGAAAAAAATCTTGCCAAAATTGTAATAAAATGTTGCATCTTGGAGATTTATATTTCTTGTTGAATCTTGGAGGTTTATGTTTCCTGTTGAATCTTGGAGATTTATATTTCTTGTAAAATCATTGTACACTTTAAGACTCCACAAAATTTTAGAATGACTGTTGACAATGTCGAGAAATACAAGTAAGTAGAAAATTGGAACAATCTTGCCAGTTCAGCTTTTAAAAAGTCACTTGATAAATAAGGCAAAAGTATTTGTTTGACCATTTGTTATCTGCATAGTTAAATTCTCAGTTTCACTTTGTTTGAATAAACTCGGTCTTTGTCTCTACCTATGGGTACTAAAAACAATAGACAAACAGTTGATAATCTCAACACATGACTAGCAAAAATCCCTGAAAAATAACATCAACCAGAAGTTTTTATTCCTATCTAATTTCCCATTTGGGACATTTCATATTCTTTGGAAACAATATTACTTTGACAAAATCTAGGACAGCTCTTTGTGAGTCCTTACTTCTGATATGCTCTTCTAGGGCTGGAAACCCATGAGTTTCCTTAGGTGGGGATAGATTGAGAACCACTTATCCAGAATTGTGAGATGTGTACCATAAAAACAATGATAACTCTTGCTTTCTGTTAATGTTTTGGATGCCAAGTTGGGGTTTTAATTTCATAATTATGTTCTTGTTAATTAGAGGATTTGCATATTAGAAGCTGCTAAAACAATCAGGACAGTATTAAAATACCCTAGAATCTCAACCTATGACGTCATCCCCCAGGTCCTTGCCAAACAGGAAGAGCTTTCCAAATATACTTAAATTTACAAAGTCCTCTATAAATAGAACACATGAAATCCTAAGTAACCTACACTGAAAATTTATTGTACATTTTCTGTTTTCTTAGTCATAAAAATTCTAAGAGAGGAGCTGTGGTTCCCAGTGTTGGGCAGGGAGCAGGAGTCAGTCACCTAGGAAATTTTTTCCTAATTACACATGCCTGACATTCTCATTCCTCCCCTCTTCTGATATGCAGAATTTCTACGTTCTAGGTAGTGCTTGGAAAAATATCCTAGATTGTTCTGATATCTACCAATAGCTCATCCAGCTTGTTTATGGCCACTGTATTTGGAGATTTTTACTGATAAATGCTTGAATCATAATAAATTTTAAATGGAAAGTTCTTAAAGATCTTGCTAAGAGGCAACTATGTATAAAATCTAATAGGCATTGAAGTGGATACAAAGATTTTACTTCCTCTACTGACAAAATTAAGTGTGCACACAGTGTAAGAAAAAAGTTAAGTAGCTAACCTCAAAATATGAAATTGGGGGCCGGGCCCGTGGCTTGGCGGTTGGGTGCGTGCGCTCCGCTACTGGTGGCCCGGGTTCGGATCCCTGGCGGGCACCGACGCACAGCTTCTCCAGCCATGCTGAGGCCGCATCCCACATGCAGCGGCTAGAGGGATGTGCGGCTATGATGTACGGCTATCTGCTGGGGCTTTGGGGAAAAAAAACAAAAGGAGGAGGATTGGCAATAGATGTTAGCTCAGAGCTGGTCTTCCTCAGCAAAAAGAGGAGGATTAGCAAGGATGTTAGCTCAGGGCTGGTCTTCCTCAAAAAAGAAAAAAAAGAAATTGGTGTGTTGATGCTATGTCACTCTTTCCTCTCCCCCAAGTCCTTTATTTACTGTCCATTTTACCTCATATCTGTTGTCTTCAGCCCTTCTTCTTAATCCTCACTACTTTGTTTACTTAGGCCCTATTTTCTCTATATCTTTCCCTCCAGCTCACCCTGTAGGCTCCTTTCAGACCTGAAATCTAATGAAATCACTCCCTTGCTCTAAATATGTATATTTAAATATACTACATATATTTGCATACATGCATAATATTTTAATTACTTAGTCTGTTCACAATCTGACCCCAGCATCGCCTCCCATCATTCCTAGCAGACACTCGACACTCTAGCCACGTATTTCTTCAGGTCATTGGAAAGGTATCTTTCTCACTGTTAGTGGATATAGTCCATCTCTCCTATGAACAAACCTTGTAGGTTTGTTTAAGTCAGTCATCAAGAACTGACACAATTGTACTGACACCATGTGAGATACATCAGGCAGCTCTCTTACCTCCCTTTTTGGATATCAAATTGTGTATTCTGTAAGTGCAGCATGTCATTGTAATAAGCCATTTGTTTCCATACTACATTGTGAGCTCCTTGAATACAGACTCTCTGTGTTCCTTATTTATTATATTGACATTCATTCAATAAATTGCATACAGACACTCTGCTGGGGTGGGGGAGGGGAATTAGAGCAAAAACATACTTTCAAGAGTTCAAGTCTAGTGCAGAAAACAATCACACTGCAAAATCATAACTGAGAAAAATGGTATGAAGAAGCATATAGTGCTGTGAGGATTCACAATGGAGAACCGTAGTCAGAAAAGTCCTGGAAGGAAGTGACTTGGTCAGAGAACTGAAGAATTATATAGGCAAAAGGGACATGGAGAGCTCCTTTCCCAGTAAAAGACACAACATGAGCAAAAATTCTAGGGCCAGAAAGATGGTGTCAACTTAACATCCCAGTTTGCCAAGGATAGACTTTTTGCACTTTCAGAAGTGGTTTGGGGGGCCGGCCCGGTGGCACAGGCGGTGAATGAAGTGCACATGCTCCGCTGTGGCGGCCCGGGGTTCACCAGCTGGGATCCTGGGCGCGCACTGGCGCACCACTTGGCAAGCCATGCTGTGGCGGCATCTCATATAAAGTGGAGGAAGATGGGCACGGATATTAGCCCAGGGCCAGTCTTCCTCAGCAGAAAAAGAGAAGGATTGGCAGATGTTAGCACAGGGCTGATCTTCCTCACACACACACACACACACACACACAAAAAGAAGTGGTTTGGGTGATAAATTACATTGCCATCCTACCTATAAGGGACTGCAAGAAGCTCAGTGCTGCTGGAGCAGACAGAACTGAGGAAGATGAAGCTGCATAGGGGCCAGGCCATTCAGGGCCCAAAGGCCAGGAAAAGAAGCAGGTTCTTCCCTTGGAGCAATGGGAAACCTTTGAAGGATTTTGAACTGGATGGTAATGATGAGATTTGCAAATTGAAAAATTTACCTTAGCTGTAAATTCCAAAAAAGGATTAGAGGCAGGTCAAAGTAGATGCAATATTCTTAGATGAATTAGGCAGGTACAACAGGTAAAAGATTAGAAATAACTTGATGAACCAGGGTAGTGTTATGGAGGAGGAGAGAGTAGCTGTGGAAGGAAAAGCCCACAGGATTTGTTGATGCAATTGGATTCAAGGTTAGGAGGAGGAGGGAAGCTGTACATACAATGGAATGGAATGGAGCTGATTGATGACATCCATTTGAAAGGTAATATGTTTGGAGATGAGTAGGTGTGGAGATCATTGGTGTAGGACTTACTGAGTTTCTGATGCCTTTGAGTCATCCAAGAGGCTTTTGGATAGAAGTCTAGAGCTGAGAAGTAAGATCTAGACTGAAAACTAACTGTTAAGTATGTAGGGAGAAATTAAAGTCTTGAGTATACATGAAATAGACTTAGCAGACAACCTAGGAGTGTGCAATGAAGAATTTAAATTAATTTTTGGCTAGGTAGAGGAAGATGAGCTGGCTAAGCAGTTGCAGATATCAGATGGGTGTTGTGCAATGGAAGACAAAGTCATAAATAATTCAAGGAAGGAGTGGTGAGTAGTGTCCAATGCTGTTGAGAAGTCATGTGAAATAAGGCCTGAATAATATCCATTAGATTTAGTAACATAAGGGTCATTTACCTTAGCAAGAACTATTTTGTTGGAATAATAGGACCAGAAGCCAGATTGGAGTGGGATGTGATAAATGAAGAAATGGAATCAGTGAGTCTAAATTTCTCTCTCAGACAGTTGGACTTCGACTTGAGGGTGAATATGAATTTTTCTGTTTGTTTTTTTTGGGGGGGCTTGTGGATTTTTGTTTGTTTAGGTGAAAGATTTAAGGTGTTTCAAAGACAATGGGAAATATCCCTTTGAAAGAGAGGTTGAATGTATTAGAGTTAGCTGTAAGAATTAACACATATACCTTTTTTTTTTCCCAATCGGGAACAGAACACTAGATATCACTGTTTATAGTTATGGGCTATAGACACTTAATTGGTGTAATTTGAGAATTTCTGTGAGTCTTTTACTCCCCAGATACATGCCTCATGCTCTGCTAATGTTTGAGAAGTCCTTGGTAGAAATCTATTTGAAAGCATATATTCCTGGGAAGAGTAATATGTTAAGAAGGTAGTTCTCAGCTGTGCCGAAGTTTAGAATTACCTAAGGAGCTTTAAAATAAAAATGCTCAAGGGGCCGGCCTGGTGGTATAATGGTTAAGTTCGCGCAGTCTGCCTTGGCGGCCTGGGGTACGCAGGTTCAGGTCCTGGCTGCGGACCTATGCACTGCTCATCAAGTCATGCTGTGGTGGCAAACCATGTACAAAAATAGGGGAAGATGGGCGCAGCTGTTAGCTCAGGGCTAATCTTCCTTAGCAAAAAGAGGAAGATTGGCAGCAGATGTTAGCTCAGAGCTAATCTTCTTCGCCAAAAAAAAAGAAAAAGAAAAATGCTCAAGACTTACCTTAAGAGATTTCATTCCATTGTTCTAAGGTGGGGCCTTGGCATATGCGTTCTTTCAAAGCTCCCCTTTTAAAAAGATGATTCTAATGTGCCATTAGTATTGAAAAACTATGGACATCATTGTATTAACACTGCATTCACTCACGACGTTTGGTTTAGATGAAGTGTGGAGAGGCCAGAATATTTACTTAGAAAATAGTGGTTATTAACAGGGCAGTGGTGGGTGGAGATTTTGCACCTCAGGGGATATTTGGCAAGAATCTGGAAACATTTGTGGTTGTCACAATGAATCGGGTGGGGGCTGCTACTGACATATATTGGGCAGAGGCCAGGGATACTGCTAAAGATCCTACAATGCACTGGCCAGCCCCCCACAACAGAGAATTATCTGGCCCAAAATGACAATAATGCCATTGTTGAGAAACCCCGCTATAAAGGATGGCAAACTAGGTAGTATCTTTTAGTGAAATCTCAGTGGGTGGGGGTTGTGGTTTGGTAAGGGTGCTAATGAACGAGGAGGATCTATTCTACGTAACAACTTAGCCTAAAACTAAGCCTTGCTTGTAACCAGCAACAAAAGAGCCTCAAATAAAATACGTTTGCAGAACTAAGAAATGTGACTAGCACAATAGACTGATTATATTATTTTCCTTGGTTAAAAAAAGATTATAGTGCAACTGAAAGTATTATTGCTGGTGGGGGTGTAAATTGGTTACAGCCACTTTGGAAAATTCACAGGCAGTGTACATTGTAGCTAAACTTATGCCTATCCTATAACTCAGCAGTTTCACTCCTGAGTGTATATCCAAGAGAAATGAATGCAGGTGTCTCCTAAAAGCATTGTATAAGAATCTTCCTAGCAGTTTGATTCATTTTGGCCTCAAACTGGAACAAAGTGAAGTATATTCATACAATGGAATATTACCCAGCAATAAAAAAGAATAAATTGCTACAAACAATAATTTATGTTGAGTGAAATAGACACAAAAGAATTCATATTATATAATTCCATTTATATGAAATCAAGAACAAACAAAACTAATTTATAATGATAGAAGTCAGGATAGTAGTTACCTTTCTGGGCATGGGTATTGACTTGGAAGGGGCATAAGGAAGCCTTATAAAATGATGGGAATGTTCCATATCTTGATCTGGGTGGGTATGAGTGTATATGTATGAGAAAGCTCATCAAGTCAAACATTTTAATTTTGTGAACTTTACTGTGCATATGCTATACCCCAATTTTTTAAAATTAAAAATTAGGAAAAAAACCCAGGAAACCTAATTTTGAATTACTCGAAGTCTTGCATCTCAAAAGTTTGGTTAAATACAGGGTCAGCTACTTAGTATGGTCTCAATAAATATAAACAACTCTAATGCATTGTTTAGTGAAAATAAATTTGGGATTTGGAGTCAGACCTAGTTTTGAACCACAGCTTCATTATTAGCTATATGATACTGAGCAAGTTACTCATATCAGGACTTTTTGTGACTATGGAAGAACAGAATAGCAGTGAGTTGAGAGAAGTACTGAAAAATCCTTTTCTTTCTCTTTTGGAGGGGGGGATTTTAGCTTTGATTTGTGATCCCCCACCACTGAGAAATATCCACAGACGTTTAGGGGTGGGCCTCAGTAGGTGTGTAAGTGTTAGGTGACTTAACGCCTCTGGCTTTAGCAAGGATGAAACCCGGAACCCTATCTGGACCAATCAGATTGTCCTAAGAATTTAAACTTGATTGAGAAAGTTTATCAGACAGCTGATCTGTTCTAAGAAACCTATAAATTTAGGCTAGGGCTGCCATGTTTGGTAGCAGCATGTGGAGATTTAGAGGTGTGTTTTAGAACAAGAATACTCTCAGATCACTTACCACGTCACTCCGTGTTCTAAGTGTTGTAACTCTGTGAGGTTGGTACTGTTATCCCTACTTTATAGGTAAGGAAACTGAGAAGCTTGACTAAATTAAGGAAGGGCTAAAGCTAAAATAAAACTCAGGCAGTGTGACTCCAGAGTCTGTGCTTTCATGGAGCAGTGCTGACATATCAGACACGGATCCGATAGCTGCCTTCGTTCCTGATAGTTTTACCGTTCCTGATCTCAGTCCTTTGAGAAGGTCGAGTCTGCTCCCTATCTTTGAATTATTTATCATAATTTATCCTTATAATACAATGTCATGTCTTTGCTTAAACTGGTTTAAGTGAATTTCAGCCAATTACAACTGGAAGAGTCCTGCTCCAGTTTGACTGTGAATGGGGTTGGAAATAACAAACCTCAGAGAAAGTGCAACTGGCTGAATCAAGGTGGGGTAGCAGGCAACAAAGACTTTCCTGCCCTAAAATGGGAACTTGTTTGTGTGTGTGTTATGCAATAGTAAATCATTTACACAGGCTTTCTCCAATAGTGTCTTAGAACTCCAACTATATAGTCACTGAGGTAGGGCTTTAGAGAACTTGGTAGCCAAATATAAAAAATGTCAAGTGTGGCAGTTACTGTACATGGAGTTTTGGAAACTACATTAGAAAAGAGAGGAATTCTAAACAAAGTTCTCAGATGAAAGTAGATTGGAGCAAATTTGACAATTATTGGAAGCCAATTTGCCTTTGGTCTGAGAATATATAACCAGATCAGGAAGTTACTGAAGAAGCCCATTGCATTGCAACATAATTTTGTTTTGCCACCTTGTGTCTAACACCAGAGTTTTTACATTGAATGCCAGAAAGTGAAATTTTAGTCATAAGAATGGGACTCACAAGGAGGAGCAAATGATATTAAGGAACTCTAATTCCTCAGCTCCCTCCAAAAAATTTTCCACTGCCCATCCCCTTCCATGCCTCACAAAAGTGTGACGATCCTTCACGTTGTCTGTCAATATCCACTAGGATTCAGCATCTTGTTACTCCACGTGTCCTGCAACACAAACGGCGGCCTATTGCTCTGAAGAAACAGTGTACTAAGAAAAACAAGGAAGAGGCTGCAGAATATGCTGAACTTTTGGCCAAGAGAGTGAAGGAGGCCAAAGAAAAACACCAGGAACAGATTGCCAAGAGACGGGGGCTGTCCTGAGAGCTTCTACCTCTAAGTCTGAGTCCAGTCAAAAATGAAATTTTCTAAGAGTAACAAATAAGATCAGATATCCAAAAAAAAACAAAAAAAAAGAAGAAGAAAGAAAATCTTCATTAGACAAACACCATAGTGATAATTATCAGAGGCAAAATATATTGAAGGATGCTAAAATTAGTGGGTAAAAGTTTGAGGAGAAGCAGGATATTTGCATAGTCTCAGTATTTCCCCTAAGATATTTATTAATGACAAGGGAAGGGGAATAATTACATGGAGAAACTTGGCAGAGACCACCACGTCTCCTGACTTTATGCTCTGAGAAGGGCACAATGCCATTTCTGTGGTGTTCTTGCCAAAAATGCATAACCCTCATCTAAACATGAGAAAGCATCAGACAAACCCAAATCGAGGGATATGCGACAAAATAACTCCACCAGTATCTCTGCCAAAGTGTCAAGGTCACGAAAGAGAGAGAAAGACCAAGGAACTATCTCAGATTGAAGGAGACTAAGGAGACTTGACAACTAAATGCAATGTGGGATCCTGGATTAGATCCTGCATCAGAAAATGGACCTTAGTGGAAAAATGTTTAAAGTCTGTAGTTTAGTCACTAGTATTGTACCAATATTAATTTTGATAACTGTACTGTGGTATGTAAAATGTTAACATTAGAGGAAGCTGGATGAAAGGTATATGGAAACTACTATTTTTGCAACTTTTCTGTAATTCTGAAATTATTTCAAATTTGAAAAGTCAAGAGGGCATTTATAGCAGTTCCCTAAATAACTCTGCATAG